>NC_069380.1:76365000-76665000 GCF_027475565.1 Acinonyx jubatus
GGGGAGTCACATCCCAGGAGCACTGGGGTGGAGGGCAGGACTGAGGGGGCAAAGAATGTTAGGAACACAAAGGATGTCAGTATGTGGCACAGTGTTAGCAAAGTCCAGAGGAGGAAAGGAAAGAGGAAATGGAGAGGAGGGGGAAGGAAGCACATTGGGAAATCTTGTTATCCATGTTGACGTAGCAGTTCTTTGAGGGCATGTAAGACTTGCTCTGATATTTTAGTTCCCGTGAAGAGTTGTTATATGGGAAAGAAGAAGACCCCCCTAGCTTTGATTTACATCTTATTCAACTTGCAAAAATTCTAGAATTGTTTTTCAATGTGAGTAGTGTTGTTGAGAAAGAGGAGGAAGGAGAGGAGGAGGAAGGGGGAAAGAGGTAGAGAAGAGGTCCGTTCCTTACTATTCCAAGTCACCGGGTAGTCATTCGACTTCATGGCAGTTTACCCAGCTTTTATGCATTTTTCAAAGTAATCAGTACTTGATGTAAGCAATGAGGCTGGGACAACTAACTTGTGAGGTGACCAGAAGCCAGTGTCTACACTCACTAGAAGTCCCTTTCTTCCCGGGGGTGAGACCTTTAATTTTTAATAACTCCACGGATCGATAGGCCCATGACTTCTGCCCCCCATGGGAGAGAAAGAACAGAGACGATTAAGATAAAATAGCTCAGCAGAACATAGGGATTACATTTATGTCAGCCAGCAAAATGATCAACGATTAAATAAACCACAACATAAGAAAGAAAATAATCCTCTGACAGTCATCTCAAAGAAGCCAACAATGGATCCAGCCAAAGTGACGTGGGGGGTTTTGATTTTCTTTTCTCCCTCAGTGTAAAATCTTACCTGTACATAACCTTGTGTGTTTTAAAGCAAAACTGATAGAAAGGAAAAAAAAATGATCTGCAAAATATATCTCCACCTAGAATTTTGGGTATCATAGCTGACGATGAAATGAAAAGGAGATGCTTTCCAAGGTCTTTGACTACAACAATAAAAAGCATAATGCTGCATAATAAATATCTGGATGGATAGCTGAGAAGATAGTTTGCTAAGAAGTGTGCAACTGAAGCCTGGACCGGAGGAGACCATGTGATAATGGAACAAACAAATAACATCGCATCAAAGATACTTCTCAGATTTGTACTAAGTCCTTCCGGAACTTGTATTACTATTGTCCCCGTAAGAAGGTCTCTTAATAAATTACTATTTTAGTGGATGTTCACACGAAGGTACCAATTAAAGACGGTAATCTTCAATTTACTAGATGTCACTAGTTAGTAACTTTTTGAAGCTAAACTGGGAAATATTTCCACAGCTTTCAGACTGACTCTGGTAGTGAATAACGAATGTACCGGAGAAGATCTCGGCAACTTAAAATAAAGGAGACCGCCAAATAATGGTTTTTAGGAGTCAAAACTGCCCTTGTAAATGTGTGGACTACATGGTGTGACCACATAATACATCATTCAGAATGGGACACTTGAGAGTGACGAAGGCGCTATTAAGAGTTAAGCTAAGGCCAAGTATAAACCGGCATCATCTGGGGCCCATGTATACACAACCTTTCTGATGACCAGGTGGCAGGGCTGGTGATACTGCAGAGACTAATTTCATCATGAAAGTGTTTCCTTAAGCATGTGTTTCCGAAATAAAAGTGAACCTGCAGAGATATAATGTATTCTTCACATCATGGAAACTTCAGGGCAAATTCTGTCATTAGAGACTTTTTGCTGCGAAAATGCCTAAGATAAATGGGATTTTCATAGGAGAGGAAACACAAAAAAAAGCAGTAGGTTAATTGTGGACCAGAGGTCATCTTCCAGAAATGTGTGGGCTGTGCTTGGTGGATGCCGGCAGCCAAAAAGAGGCCGGGAAGCCACAGTGGGGGCAGAAGCAAAAGCAAGAATCAGGGAACGAGGAAGGAGGGCAAAACCCACTCTACCAACACCTCCACACATTTGTGTATGGCCAGCAAAGTAGCAGAGATGGGACAAGGGGGGGCATGCTAATGAAGAGAGCCAATGATGTCCTGCTTCATTAAATCAAACAACATATTCTTGAGTTCCCGTTTTGTGCTAGGTCCTTAGAGAGATGCAAAAAAATATAAGGCATACGTTCCCCACTCCCCACCCCAAAGAAATTAACAGGCAGTTGAGGAGCTACATGAGAAATGAGAGTGTTAACGTCTTCCAAAAAAGACCAGCTTTTATAAGACAAGAGAAACTAATGTAACTAGTCTGGCTGGTTGCCTTTGTGTTCGTGGTGGCAGGTAGTTGAAACGTCATTTTCAAAAACTGAGAAAATCTTATTCGACGGCACTAAACAAGTTGATACCACTAAAAAAGTGGTAACACTTTTTTTAAAGTTTTTTCTTTCTTTCTCTTTCTTTCTCTTTCTTTCTTCCTTTCTTTCTTTCGAGAGTAGGGGAGGGGCAGAGAGAGACAGGGAGAGAGAGAGAAAATCCCAAGCAGACTCTGCATGGTCAGCTTGGTGCCCAATGCAGGGCTTGAACTCATGAACCATGAGATCATGGCCTGAGCTGAAACCAAGAGTCGGATGCTTAACTGACTGAGCCACGCAGGGGCCCCCACTGGTCACACTTTTAACTTCCATGGTGGTTGTTGAGTTGACTGATGACCATGTGCACTCAGTCAGCTGTGCGGTGACACTAAGAAAAGTCAAGATCTTCCCAAACACAGGTCCATAACAGACTCACTGAAGGTTCTGGACTGAAGGCCGTGGTAAGCCTCCCACTAACTGCTCAGGGCCTCCCAGGAGCTGCAGGCAAATCAGAATATTCTCCTACTTCCTTCTGAAGTAGCCACCAAGGACTACATGGCTAAGCCTTTGAGGTTTGTCACAGTGAACTCATGGGCATGTCTTTCTGAGGTTTACCTCTTTATGTTATTGCTGCTTCTGCTGGACAGCAACTTTGGCATTTTCTCTGAAACTATAATAGTTTGCTAGGGTGTCCTAACAAAATCCTACAGACAGGTGGCTTAAACAACAGAAATTTACTGTCACTGTTCTGGAACCTAGAAATCAGACATCAGGGTGTCAGCAGGTTTGCTTTCTTCTTCTTTTTTTTTTTTTTTTAATTTTTTTTAATGTTTACTTATTGTTGAGAGAGAGAGACAGAGCACAAGTGGGGGAGGGCAGAGAGAGAGGGAGACACAGAAGCAGGCTCCAGGCTCCGAGCTGTCAGCACAGAGCCCAACGAGGGGCTTGAACTCACAAGCTGTGAGATCATGACCCGAGCCGAAGTCGGACGCTTAACCCAATTGAGCCACCCAGGCGCCCAGGTTAGATTTCTTCTGAAGCCTCTCTCCAAGGTGTATAGATGGTCAGCTTCTCCCTGTTTTTTCACATGGTCCCTCCTCTGCATCTGTTTCGAAATCTCCTCTTCTTGTAAGGATACTAATCATACTGGATTAGGGCCTACTCTAATGACCTCTTCTTATCTTAATTATCTCTTTACAGACCCTGTCTCCAGAGACAGTCACATTCTGAAGTGTGGGGTTAAGGACTGCCTTAGTGACCTCAGATGTCATAACAAAATACCAGAGACTGGTGGCCTAAGCGACTGCAATTTATTTTCTCACACTTCTGAGGACTGGAAATCCACGATCAGCGTGCCAGGTTTGGTGTCTGATGACCCATCTCACCTTGGGTTGCAGAAGGCTGTCTTCCTGTTACGTCCTCACGTGGTGCAGAGAGAGAGAACTGGTATCTCTTTCTCTTCCTTTAAGGACACCAGCCTTATCAGATTAGCGGCCCATCTTCATGACCTCACATAACCTTTGTCACCTTGTCAAAGTCTCTAGCTCCAAATACAGTCACATTGAGAGTTAGGCCTTCAATAAATGAATCTGGTCAGGGTCGGGGGGGAGGACACGATTCAATCTGCAGAAGACTTCCACACAAATGGAGAGGGCGGCACAATTCAGCCCACAATGGAAATATTCCATTATTAAGAGCAATCTCCTGTGGCCTCTTCCACATTTAGTTCTGGAGGCGTGCAAGACAGAACATACAGGGAAGCTTCCCAATCCTAGGGCTTCAGGAGGGACAGCTGTGCTACCAAGAAGAACATGTACAAGGCTCTTTTCAATCAGGAGAGTATCTCAATATCCCATTCCAATGCTGAATGAAACCTATTCCAATATCCCATTCCGATGCTGAATGAGCTCAGGAGACCGAGCTGCTATGACTGACTGTCAGGAGACCAATGGCAGTGATAATCATGGCAAGGACGAGACTGTAAGGTATCATGGAGACATGCCTCTCTGGTGGGGCCGAGTAATGATGACATAGGGCACTCACAGAAAGTACTGTGAAAAGTCCCATCACTAGCACTGAATGAAAGAACTGGAATAAAATGCTGAAGTGTCATCCTTGTCAACTTAAGCTGCGTTGTATCAGACGAGGTAATGCAGTCCCTTCACAGTGTCCTGGAGATGGGATTGTCACACTCTACCTGCTCACACCCTCCTGTCAGGACTTCCACTGTGTGTGTGTGTGTGTGTGTGTGTGTGTGTGTGTGTGCATGTGCACGTCTGAAAAATTACTTCCAGGTGAAAATTGTAAAACAGGAATTATAAATATTAATTGGTTGATATTAATCAGACTGCCTGTGTGTGTGTTCATATAAATATATATAAAATCAGTTAAGATAATGGCAGAGCCTGAAGGAAGCAAGGTGGTCCCGGGTAAATATTTGAAGGAGAGAACTCTACACTTTGTGGAAGGGAACAGCTGTAACCCTACGTCAACGTTCTGGTTTGCATTGCCCTCAATCCCACAAACATCTGCTGAGAGACTCTAAGCAGTGAGCTAACCCTCCCAGTAAGGAAACCACCATTAGAACCATTCCTGAAGTCTGCCGTTCCAGACGCCATCCCCATGTATCTACTTCTCTTTCGAACTCCATGCAGTGTCCACAGCTGATTGCCTTCTGCCTGTCCCTTGTATTTCCTTTCTCTTCTCTAGGCCTCAGAGAGGCCAAGAAGAGGAAGAATCACTTAGAGACGCTCCAGGATTCAACCTGTAATCTGTGTGTTCCCTGACACGAAGGTAAAACGTCTGTGGAATGTCAAGGAACTTTGATGAAAACTTGGAAATGTTTTGCAAACTCACTGCACCCATCTGGTGCTTCTCGACTGGCATGTCTATTAATTGCATGTACATGTCAGCCAACAGAAATGATTCCCAGGCATTCCTGTGTCAGTGGAGGCAATCCCCCAGGATTCTGCTCTTGTTGTGTGTGAGCTGTTCCCGACTCTGCCAAAGTCTCTGTTTGTATTTAAACACTACTTGATATTAACATTTGGCTTCCAACACTTTGATTTCTAGAGCTCCCCACAGACACGACCTTGGATTCATCCCTTTGCTCTGTATTTGTCAAGTAGAATAACCTATTACAGTTTCCAGTTTTAGGCCCTAAGGACCTAATCCCTGGCTCTTGTCTGTTTAATTAGTGGTCACAGAAAGGAGGGGAATCAAAAACTTACTTTAATGTTTAATATTAATATGTCTTCCTATATATAGAAAATTCCAAATCCTAAAAATAACCCAGGGATTGACATATAAGGCTTATGATAAAATGACGGCCATTCTGAAAAATGGTTAAAATTGGGGTGGCTAATATGCTGTTACATAATTGATCCTGATATAGATGAACTTGACTGATATTTATTCATTCTCCCTCCACCAGCTTGACAATGTTCCAGAAGTAGAAAAATAATGGGCAATTCATTTTTCACCCTGGTTGTCCTTTTCAAAAAAAGAATTTGGTATTTTTTTTTCTCTAAACTCCATGGTAAAGGTTATAATTTCCACCTTTAAAAATCATTTTGAAGGAAGAAGTGTGGAATGATTCTCCCTGCAAAACGATTACCTTTTTTTACACATTCTCTTATCATTTTGGCTATCCAAAGCTTAACATTGTTAAAATTCAGATTTTGCCCAGTTATCCAATGGATTCAAAAGGGTGAGATTTTGCCCTCACCCCAAAAAAGCGACACGGAGTCTTAAATGTTGATGGTTTTAAGTAATTCATTCATAAACAAATATCCAAAAAAATCCCAAGCAATACAGAATAAATGGACAAGAACACATATGCCCTCTCACGGATACTTCTCAAAACTGAGTGGAAGCATTTTAAAATCGTGGCTCTTGGGTCGCCTGGGTGATTCAGTCGGTTGAGTGACTCTTGGTGACAGACTGAGGTCATGATCTCGCAGTTTATGAGATCAAGCCCCGTGATGGGCTCTTTGCTCACAGCACAGAGACTGCTTGGGATTCTTTCACTTCTTCTCTCTCTGCTCCCCTCCTCCACCACTCATGCTCTCTCTCTCGCTCTCTCTCGCTCTCTCTCTCTCAAAATAAATAAATGAACATTAAAAAAATGGTGGCTCTTGGGTACTTCTTTTGTGGAATAAGTAAATACTATAGCAGGTTTTGCTGGTTTGGGAATTCATTAATTTTTCTTTACTTATTGCTGTTCCCAGTACAGATTATGTCCACATGTTACTTATGATAAACGTGACCTACTAATATTGAGTAAATAATGTGACACCTGTAAGTGTCTTGATGACTGACATATCCCTCAACACCAAACACAATGGCCAACATGCAGTTAATACTTAATATATATTTGTTATATGATTAAGAGAATGAATTGTTGGTTAGGAAAACATAAGCATTACATTCTTCCAACTTGAAAATGTGCGAGAAACAAAAGCATTCGCTTTGAATTTTTAACAAATAAGAAAATCGACTTCCTCACTCTTGGCCAGGAGCGAAATCTGTAAGTGAAGAAGGCTGAATCCAGGAGTGATATAGAGCTCCCATTTTAGAGCAAAATGCCTTGGTGGAACTGAAAATATCAATCTTAGTGAGTAGCATATTCATAGGTTATAGTAAGTATAGCTTTTGGCATTTACTGTAGAAGCCTCAGACTCAGGGATGTGGCTAGATATAGGCACCTGCAATAAAAACTTCATATCAGCTCTCTTACTATTTGTTTAATGGGAAAAACAATGCAGGTGGGGAGTTACA
Source organism: Acinonyx jubatus (assembly GCF_027475565.1). Taxonomy (NCBI): domain Eukaryota; kingdom Metazoa; phylum Chordata; class Mammalia; order Carnivora; family Felidae; genus Acinonyx; species Acinonyx jubatus. The sequence goes on from NC_069380.1 coordinate 76,372,065, forward strand.
GAGAAAATATATACACCTAAGATAGATACGCGTTTTGTCATACTCTCAGAAGGAAAGAAATGCTGTTCAACCTTTCACATAAACCTACTTGTATATACAAGTATATATACCTATATATGATATAAGTTAGTGCTCTTTTGTATGGAGATACACACATCTAAAATAGAAAAATGGATGTGTGTGTATATGCATGAATGTGTGTTCGAGCATGCCTGAGCATGTGCACGTGTGTTTGTGCGTATTCGCGTGTGTGTGCGCACAGGTGTGTGCATGTGTGCGTGTCTCTGTAAATAAGCAGTTACGTTGGCACACACAGCCAAACACCCACAACGCAGTGAGATGTCCGACATTCACAGTTCATCTGAAATATACTGTACTTCCCGAAAAGTAACCCCTCAAAACTAAAACAAAACAAAAGACACACACAATGCCTGAGAGAAGAAATCAGTTTAGCTGATGAAAAAGTAAGGTCCCCCTTGCCCACCTGCTCTGTGCCACCGTTTCTCAAAACTGCATGGTGGGCCGTGTTGCCACCAGGATACCTCAGCCCTGAGTCTCTGGCCTGCAGATCCTTGATTAATTCAAATTCTCTGGCTTTCCATTCTTTGGAAGAGTTCAGACTTTCTTCACATCCTACCAACACTCTCAGGGTTTCAAGTGATGGGGAACTCCTGAGACATACTACCAAGAGGAAAGGAAGGAGCAGAATGCCCCAAATCTCAGCTTTGATTTCTATTAAAATGCTTTGATTAAAAGACTTTGACTAAACATGTCATTAAAAAGACCAAATAAGGGGCGCCTGGGTGGCTCAGTGGGTTGAGCGTCCAACTTTGGCTCAGGTCACGATCTCGCGGTCCGTGAGTTCGAGCCCCGCGTCGGCCTCTGGGCTGATGGCTCGGAGCCTGGAGCCTGCTTCCGATTCTGTGTCTCCCTCTCTCTCTGCCTCTCCTCCGTTCATGCTCTGTCTCTCTCTGTCTCAAAAATAAATAAACGTTAAAAAAAAAGACCAAATAAAAACAACCACTGAAAGCAGTAAAACACAATAAGGTATGTGATAATTATATCATTCTGTGTACAGTTGTTGCAAAATTAAGTTATTTATAGAAAATAATGTTAACTAAAGTCAATGCATCATGATGCTCCTTTTAAAAGACAATAATGTTTCACTTTAAACAATTTTACAAGACCATAATGTATAATAAAAATGAGACTAGACTTAAACTTTTGCCAATACTCTGCAGCATGACATTTGCTTAAAACCCTATTTATACCTCTACCTGAGAACTGTGTACTATGTCTCATGCATGTAATTGTTTAATAAATGATTTGCAAATCATCTAATTTTCTAGCTTTTCCAACATAATTAGGCATATTAACATGTATGAATTTAGCCTATTATCAATTATCTATGCAAATTGAGGCATGGGTTATTGAATTGATTAGCTAAACTTTTAAAATAGTAAACAATTTACTTGGTGGTTAGTTTTTTTTCTATATAATTTTAGGTAAACTTTAGGAAAAATTTGCATTCATAGAATAGACTTCAACAGGGAGAAGAGGGCCTTCAACTATGCTGTTTGGCAGTGGTTCTCAAGCTTCAAGCATCAAAGGCATCTGGAGACTTGTAATAACATGGATTGGTCGCCTCATAGGAGGTCTTGGTTGGAGCCCGAGAAACTGTTTTTCTAACAAATTTCTGGTTGACATTGATGCTGCTTATTTGACACGCACACCCAGAAAACTGCTTTAGGACAAAGTTAACCTCAAGGTAGTTGCTAGCGCTGAGATTTCAAAGTGTAGATTACCAACAGTTAACATTCATGAATGGAGATAACAATGAGAGGTTTATCAGATGTCCCAAATCAAAAATTGTTTCCAGGAAGTTTGATTTTTTTTTTTCCAACCAATTCAGGAAGGTAAAGCTTTTGGAAATTAGTTCCATTGATAGTGAATCATTTGCTCTTCTGGTTCTTTTAAATTAAGATCACCCAATTTCAGTGAATAATTTTTAGGTACCATGGAAAGTTAAATATATAGATCAGATTTTAGAAATGTTTTAACAATTGAAGAACTACTTTGCAAATTATTCCAAGCACACTACTGTCATTGAGCTGTTTTGAAAATAAAGCCTGTGAAGTTTTGCTGTATTTGTTCAAAATAAGTGGAAACTTTTCACCAAAATATTTGATAAAGCATCAAAACACTTCAGCTTTTGATTCTTAGAGTGCTTTTTAGTACTAATAGCAATTGAAAACAAAGTGTGTAAAATGGAAAAACAAAACAGTATTTTTTATAAAAGCAAGAAAGGAACAGAACAAATTAATCTGAATAAAATAATGTGATAAGAGTTTCGTGTTCAAGATTTACTTTTGATATTCTAGTATAGAGCCTTGGAATATCTCAACTCATGGGAAGAATCTTTTGAAGGAACTCCTATTTTTAACTGGAAAAATTTATTCTCTGTTACCAAGATTGCCTAGTATTTGGAAAGCCTAAAGATTTGAAGCATGTAAAATTCACAAAATATTTAAAATAATAATGATAAATACACATTGTTCTGGTTTGTCACAAAAATGTTTCAAAGGTAGTATCACTTGAACCAAAAATGTGATAATATTTCCATTCAAATATTTATCTATTTAAATATAAACAAAGTTATATTGAGAATACTCTCCAACTAGTAAAATTTTCTCTAATTTTTTCCAGCATCTGTAAAGGTAATTTTTCCTAAATTAAAAATAGGATAGCATGACCAGAATTAACTGGGCATAGCGATAGTTTCAAATTTTGTGAAAATAAGTGAGACAATGTAAAACACATCTTTAAAAAAAAAAAGTTTACTTATTTTGAGGCAGGGAGGGGCAGAGAGAAAGGGACAGAGAGAATCCCAAGCAGGCTCCACATTGCCTGACATTGGGCTCGAACTCATGAACCATGAGATCATGACCTGAGCTGAAATCAAGTGTTGGACACTTAACTGACTGAGCCATCGAGGTGCCCCTAAAATGCATCTTTGATGAAGACTGCAGAAAATTATATTTTTTAAAAATTAAGACCATATTTTAAAAAGCAATCTACCGCAAAATACCAGGGATATAATATTTGGGAAAGATGCAGCCAATACAGCAATTAAAAGTATGTGCAAATTTATCAAGAATAACTACTGTGTTAGTGTTACTACTTAATGTTCAAAAAATTCAGATGAGGTTACTAAGGGCTGTTTTGTTTTCATATGCATGGATTTTGTTATTTTTTATTTTTGAAATGAATTTCACTGAAAATGATTTGCACATAACTCTTTTCCAAGAGTGTCCAAAACAGTTTGTTGGTCAATACATACATTTTTAAAGTAAAGTATTTCAAACATCCTTTTTCAATACTCAAAATTGTCTCCAGTTGGGCAACAGATGATATGGTTGATCAAATTTCACTATACTGCTCTTGTATTTTTCTAAAATGTGTTTAATCTCTTTTCTGAACTATCTTTGAAACCTAGCAAAAAGTAAGACAAATTTAAGTTTGCTTTTATTAACTGGTCTTGACATGATCAATTTTGCTTTTTATCTTTAAAAGTGTCTTAAACAATCTTCTGTTGTGACATAGTTTATAAACCAAAGCTTGATGTATCTATCATTCTGCTCAGGAGTAACTGATGGGGCCGGTTTAGATAAGAATCCACAGAGGCACTCCTTCCCCACTGAAATTATTTAGATACCTGATTAGTGCAACCCCACGAGAGGGGCTCCGAGAATGCTATAGAGTAAATGAGGTCTTAATTACATGTATATTCTGATGTGGCCAACATATACATCCGTGTTAAACACCGGGAACCTAACATCAACTCCAAGATGTTACAAGGATTTCATTTTCTTGTCCAGCAATCCACTGGGGACTATGCTGTCTCTTTAAAATAAAATCCGAAATATCTTTATCACAACAAATACTGGAGATAAATTAAAGCAAATTATTATTTTGTCAACTGGTTTTTGCCTGACAGGCTTTTCTCTAGAGCTGCTCATTTCCATGTCAAAGGAAAAAATATTATGCATCTCTAAAATAAACAGACCACTTTTAAATTATCCTCACCCAACTGAAAGAATTGTCACTTTAACAAACAATGTTGAGCCTCTTTTCCTGCTGTACTAATTACCAATCAGCCCTAATGGCAGGTGGCTGGAGATACGTGATTGCATAATGCATGTAGAATAGGATAAAGGCAAAATCAAACCCACATTGGACAGCTTGGAGTCAACAAAGACTTTTCACACAAGCAGTTTGACTTTTTAATTGTTCTTGGATTAATTATTTATTTTAGTATTAAGCTGAATTATGAGATCACACCCTCATCATTTCTTATAAAAGGCATTTTAATCTCCATACCTATTGAGGGCAGATGTTCAGATGGCCTCCAATGATCCCTACCTCCATGCCCATGAGTAATCCCCTCCTCCTGAATGTGGGCTGACCTTGTAACACTGATGGGATGTTCCTTCCACACGAAGGCTTCATAAGGCAGCGATTTCACCCTTACTAACTGACTCTCTCCTTTGCTGGCTTTGACGAGGCAAGCAGCCACACTGGAAACGCCATGCAGTTAGGAACTGAGCAAGGCCTCCAGCCAGCAGTCTTTCATCTGACAACTCTCAGAATCTGAATTGTGCCAATGACCACATCAACTTGGAAATGGATCCTTCCACATCCAAGGCTTCAGATGAGGCTTCGTCCCTGCCCGAGACCTTGAAAGCAGTCCTGGGGAAACCCAGAGCACAGGAGCCAGTTAAGCCGTGCCTGGACTCCTGACCCACAGGCTCTATGAGGTGATACACGAGGGTCATTTTAAGCCACTACTTATGTGGCGATTCATTATGCAGCAATGGAGAACTAACACAACACTTGATGCTATATGTAGGTTTCATTTCTATTTTGTAAATCATTAATGGGTTTTGCTCATAAATAGGTCAACTAGAGGAATCTTGTTGCAACCACACTTTCATTAAGAGACACTGAAAAGGGGCGCCTGGGTGGCTCAGTCGGTTAAGCGTCCGACTTCGGCTCAGGTCACGATCTCACGGTCCGGTCCGTGAGTTCGAGCCCCACGTCGGGCTCTGGGCTGATGGCTCAGAGCCTGGAGCCTGCTTCCGATTCTGTGTCTCCCTCTCTCTCTGACCCTCCCCCGTTCATGCTCTGTCTCTCTCTGTCTCAAAAATAAATAAAACGTTAAAAAAAAAATAAAAAAAAAAGAGACACTGAAAAATACAGGCTTTGAAGTCAGAGCTGAATGTGAAATGTTTGTTTATACAAAGTATTTGAATTCTCTTGGTCGCAATTTCTTTGCCCCTAGAAGTGGTCATATCATTCTTTTCTTTTTAAGTTTATTTATTTATTTTAAGAGCATGAGAGAGAGAAGAGTGTACAAGCAGGGGAGGGGCAGAGAGAGAGGGAGAGAGAGAATCCCAAGCAGGCTCCGTGTGGTCAGTGCAAGCCATGAGATCATGTCCGGAGCTGAAACCAAGAGGCAGATGCTTAACTGACTGAGCTACCCAGGTGCCCCAGGGGTTATATCATTCTTACTTGAGTGCTGGCTTGTTGCAGTTTAAGAACTGACTGTGTACTCACTTAATGGGCTATCTGGAATGAGCACTGTTAGTAGTTCTGAGGATAACATTATAATCCATGACTTTTAGGATTTTTCCTCATTTCTGGCCATGCTATCACCCCAACTCATCATGTTTTCAGCACAATCTATTTCCCCAAATGTCAGGCCTCTGCAAAAACTGTAAGAAGTGTCCTGCTAGAGGCCAAGAGTTTTCTCACTATCAAGGTGTCTAGGTTTGGGTGCCCAGCTAATTGCAGTTTCTTGCCACACCTAGGGCTGGCATGCCCTATCTGATCCCAAATTCTGCTTCCCACCTTTTCTTTTCCTATTGCTCTGCCTTTTCACTCTGTTTCCAGAATCCCTTCCGGTTTGGATGCATAGAAGGGCGATCATGGACACAACTCAAAGTTTCGAATTCTTGTACTTAAAAGCTACTTTAAGCTATTTTTTTTTTTAATTCCCGACATCTCCTTTTCCTGTGTAATGAACACAGTGGCTCTAACAGAGCACATATGCAACTGGTCGAAACCCCGCTGAGTAAAGAGCCGCTCGGCAGGCAAATCTGGTCTGGGAAAACAGCAGCCTGTCTGAAGTGATTAGATGTCCAGGCTACTCCAGAACCCTGTTTATTTGGTCTTTACAATGCATAATTCAACGTTTTAAATGTTCTCTGAAGATGAAAAAGAATGCATTTTTCATAGCTTATATGACATGCCCGATGTAATACTTAAGCAAGCTGCTAAATCAGTCCTACAAAGCAGGGGAAAAAAGTGGTCAGTGGTTCTAATAAATGCTAAGCACGGAAGGCAAGTTCTTCCATGAGGAAATCCAGGACCTTCTCTCCCCCCAAAGATGAAAGAAGAGCAATGACTCACCTCATTTAGGAACATTATTATTTATGATTGAAATTATATGCCTTTTCAGTTTTTTTCCCCTTTTTATATGTGAACTGGGAGAATTTTATTTTTCCTTCACATAACCATAATCTCGTATTAAAAAAGTGGGGGCACCTGGGCGGCTCAGTCAGGTGAGCGTCCGGCTTCATCTCAGGCCGTGATCTCACAGATTGTGAGTTCGAGCTCCACGTCAGGCTCTGTGCTGGCAGCGAGGAGCCTGCATGGGATTCTCTCTCTCTCTCTCTCTCTCTCTCTCTCTCTCTCTCTCTCTCTCCCTCTCTCTCTGCCACTCCCCCACTTGCAGTCTCTTTCTCAAAATAAATGAACTCAAAAAAAAGTGGTTGTGAGATTGTTTTAGTTTGTGGGAAGGAATAAAAGGGTAGAGTACTATTATCTGTTAACCTTCTTAATTGGACAACAGAAAAGTAAGACTGAGGATTTGCCTCAGTGTTAATTGATGCTCTTACCATGCATCAGGGAGCAACTAATAGCAGTTTTGAAAAGATAAATGTTTAGTTAGAGATCTTTCTGTAAGGCACACACATGAGAGGATGTCATCGTCATAATAAAGGTGACCTTAACTTCCACCCTAAGGTACACTTTTCGAAGGAGACAGGGAATCAAAACCATCCCACTTGTACCTCAGGGTGGACTCCTTTTCTCCTAACTAAAACTTAATTCTGAAAGATCACTTGACGGAGATTCTGTCAGCGTGCAGTTTGCAACCTGGAGGTTAAAACAGCTCCTGAAACCTGCATTCACCATTCCGGAATGAAAGCAATTTGAAATCCAATGGCCATTCAAGGGCACTCAGGGGACCCATAATAGATCCCCTGAATGAAGATGGCTTCCATGAATTTTCCCACTGAGACAATATAGCTTATATTTGAAAAAAGTAGGGATGCCTGGGTGGCTCATCCAGTTGAGTGTTTGACTTGATTTCAGCTCAGGTCATGATATCACAGTTCATGGTTTCAAGTCCTATATCAGGCTACGGGCTGACAGCACAGAGCTTGCTTGGGATTCTCTCTCTCCTCTCTTTGCCCCTCCCTCGCTCTTCCCCCCCCCCCTCCGCAAATAAACAAATAAATAAATAAATGAACATTAAAAAAAGAAATACTTTTATAATTACTGTAATGGTCATTGTAGAGCTTTGAAATATTTTGATGTTAAACAGCCATGGAAAGCAAATCTTGAAGACTAAACAGTTTGATTCCTAAGTAGGCAGTTACCAAATAAACATGCAATACGTGCTCATGAAAATTTAGAGAATGAATTTCAGTACTAAATAATAAACAGGGGTGTCAGCGACGAAGCTAGAAAGTCCACAAATAATCCAATGCTGTCCACCACGTATACTTCAGTAGGAATATAAATTTACTACAGAATGAATCTTGTGGATTCTGTACAGCGTAGCAAAATAGTAACAATAGCCGAATAATAACAAGGAGTTTAAAATGAGGAATCGCTGAACAAAACCCAACATGAATGGACTGTCAGCTTCCTATTGAAAGTTCTCAGGGATAGAAGGGTTGGCTGCTGGCTGGGCCCCGAATGGTGGGTGTCCGATCTCAACTCAATTTAATAGGTTCTTTTTAAAAAAAGACCTACGCCCTGCCCCAATGACCACTGCAGTGAAATAATGATACTATTCATGTAACACTCATTCACCCAATATGGATGGAATATCAGGCGCGGAGACAAACGATGGAGACACAATAATGCACAAAACAGAAATGATCCCTCACTGGGCTTATGGTCTCAGGAATAAATCCAATCACCACATGACCACATGAAGAGTGCAAAAAAGCAACCTGTGAGAAGGCAAGGCCAGGCAGAGGGAAATACGGGAAGTGGAGGCTATGACCTGTCTGGACAATCAGGGAAGATTTTCCTTGAGAACTACTGCCTGGGCTCCACCATGAGAGAGAAACAGATGATCAGCAAGGAACACCGAGGCTAGAAGAGCAGTGTGTGCCCCACCTCAGCGTGAAAGACGACTCAGCCACATTTAAAGAACTCAAAGAACATCAATGGTGGTAAACTAGATTAGAGAAGTGGACATACTCTAAGAGCGCCACATGATATCTCATATATCGATCACAACAACCAGTGAAGTCACTTTTAATACGGTTCTCATTACATACATGTGGAGACCAAGGCTTACCGAAAGTTTGAGCAACTTATCTGTAGCCATCCAGAAAGTAAATTACAGATCTTGATCTGATAACATCAGTCAGTGTGAATTACAGAAGACAGCACAGAGGCAGACTGGAGATTTCCACCCACACTTTTCATCTGTCTGATACTATTGATCCTTTTGCTGTCCCACCCCCACACATGCTTTCTTCAGAGCAAACCCACCACTGCCAACAGGCCACTTTTTCCTGTCTATTGATTACCCAGAGGGTGACAGCTTTTTAATTTCGATCACCAGATGTTGAGAATGGGACACACCATAATAGCAGAGAAGGGATTTAATAGAAGTGTATGTGATAATGAAAAGTATACATGCATTAACTCCTACAAATTGGAAATATTGGAAGGTATATCATCAGCTTTTAAGGGTGCAGTCTTACAACAAATTTATGCAAATGCTCTATTGCTATACATATACATAAGTCCAGTAATGATGCTTGGAGTGTCCCAAGGAGTGGTAAATATTTAAAATATAAGTGGGCTCAGAAGAGATTTTTTTAAGTTGGGGTCGGAGCCATAAAGGTCAATTGTCTTGGGTTCAACTGGTTAAATTATCTGTGGCAGGTGGTTCATATCAATGTAACACCTTTTTCATCTGACTTTCAGGATGTCACATGCTTCTGGTTTTCCCTTATCTCCTTGGAATTTCTGTGGGTCTCCTCGTCTTCCTGATGATGTGTCAGGCTCTGACCATCTTGGGCCTTTGATCTTTCCTATCGTCACTTACTCACATTAGGATCTCACCCAATGGCTTTTGGCTGATGAGCCCTCAAAATGTTATCTCTGGTCTCCTCCTCCTCCTCCTCCTCCTCCTGGACTTGTGCCTTTTGATGTCTATTTGAAAATGCTTCTTGGAAGTGCATGTGCCCCAAACTGAAAACTACTGATTCTCTTCTGCAAGTATTTTCCTCCTTTAGTGCTCCTGTGTCTTCCTGAACAAGCCCAGGCTTTGTTCACTCAGGGGAAAAATAGAAATAAAAATTCACACACCCTCATTTCTCTCACACCAAACATCCAATCTACCAGCAAACCCCAACATCTCCCTGCACCCAACTTAATTAGGGTCATTGCTGCCTCTGACCTAAAGTTCTATTTCTACTTCCTCATAGTCATCCTTGCTCTTTATTCTTTTTTTTTTAAATTTTTTAAATGTTTATTTATCTTTGAGAAAGAGAGAGAGAGAGAGAGAGAGAGTGAGTATGAGCAGGGGAGGGGCCGAGAGAGGGGGAGACACAGAATCCAAAGCAGACTCCAGGCTCTGAGCTGTCAGCACAGAGCCCAACATGGGGCTCGAACTCACGAACCGTGAGACCATGACCTGAGCCGAAGTCAGTGTTTAACCGATGGAGCCACCCAGGCGCCCCTCCCTCTTTATTCTTGATTTCCTACAGTTGTGCTTTCAGAACTGGGTGGGAAAATGTACCTAGCATATTGCAGTCACTTGGCAAAATAAGAGAAAAGGAAAAACTAGACTGGAATTAGCAACATGATGTGTGTTACACTTTGTGAAGGATTATTTCATGACACTATTACTCAGGATATAAACATGCATAATACACACATATATTTACACTGGGCCCGCTGTAAAGTGGACTTCCTCCAGTGGTCAATGGTTAAAATGTTTGACATTTTTTTTAATGTTTATTTATTTTTGAGACAGAGAGAGACAGAGCATGTGCAGGGCAGGGGCAGAGAGAGAGGGAGACATAGAATCTGAAGCAGGTTCCAGGCTCTGAGCTGTCAGCACAGAACCCGACGCGGGGCTCCAACTCATCAACTTCGAGATCATGACCTGAGCTGAAGTCAGACGCTCAACTGACTGAGCCACCCAGGCGCCCCACAATGGTCAAAATATTTGAAAGATGCTGCCCTGCAGTCTGTTACGTACAGAGCGGCCGGAGAAATCCTTGTATAATGCAACCATGAATACTCCACCATCCCGTTCAACTCTCCACGGCTTCCACCTCTGTAATCTAGAACCCGTGTCCTGGTGCACAAGGCCAGCACAATCGGGGCCCCCAGCCCTCTCTCCAACCTCACCACTGACACCATGGTCGTCCTGCTCCAGGCACACTAACTGCCTGATGTTCTTGGAACGTGTCAAGCACTCCCCTGCCTTTTCACACTTGTTCTTTCTCTTCCTGCGATGATGTTCTCTCCACATACCTTCATCACTAGTCCTATAATATCAGAGCGGTCTCTGCTGTCCTGTTACCTAAGTAACAGCTTGCTCCCAACCTTGTCACTCTTTATCCTTTCAGACTTTTTTTCCTTCACATTCATATCAATACCAGATAGTATGCTATTTATTTGTTTATCTTATGTCACCACTCACTAGGATGTCAACCATTTGAGAACAGGAATTTTGTGTGTTTTATTCACCGTTGTGCGCCAGTGTCTAGAACAGAACATGTTCTTGGCACGTAATGAGAGGTCAGTCGATATTTATGGAATGGATGGCTACATTTCAGTTCAGCCCTATGCGACTGCGAAACCTGAACTCTGAACCTATGTCAGCTTTTCCATGCATTAGGAAGATTGGACACACATTGAAATTGGTTAAAAAAAATGACAAGAAGCAATTTATGATTAAATGTGAAAAGCTGAATCGGAAGTTCAAGGAATGCTACAGGAAGCGGACATATTCGGTGTTGTTTTCATAAAGAGAAAGGAATTGAAGTAAACCCTAAGAGATCACAGCCTTCGGGGAGAAGGTAATGATACAAATGTAATGATTACCATTTCTAATTTGGCAGCCAAGACAATATTCAAAGAGTCTCATTTTTGAGGACATACTTTCAGCATTAGAATTGCTACATATGCAGGTTTCCTGTTGTTATTTTCTGATTTGCACTATGGGAACTCTACTTCCCCAAAGTATAGGAGTGAAAATGGAAAGGCAAATATGAATACCATCTACTAAAAGAACCAACTGACAAAAATGATCCATATGGAGAATGAAACATGGGTCTGGGAAGATACTGGCTCCGCCTACCAGCTCTGGGCGCTCGTTTCTGAGGGCCTGGCCCTTATGAACTGGGAAAGTTGTATTTAGAAAGGCTCAAGGAATCAAAGACACACACACTAATAACAATGAAAGCTCTTAAAACACTTGAAAGTTTTTCTAGGTACTGACTGGGAGACAGATTCTAAATGTCTCCGAGAAAAAAGCAAACAGACAAAACAAAAACAACAACAACAATAAAACAAAACAAAAAACAAAACAAACAAACAAACAAAAACCCCAACACACAAAACAAATGGTAAACCAGACTCTATATGGCACTTAGATGCAGCCAACCTAGATTTTGTGCCGATCGGTTTCAGAACATTTACCTCAGCTCTGCCCATATTTTTATTCAAATTATAAAAGGGGGTGGGTGGTGGTGTAAAAGACACAGGGCAAATCATGGCAATTCTGCACCTATTCCGAAAAACGTCTACACACAGCTCCAACTTCCAATTCTATTGAAGACATTTGTTCTGGAAGAGACTTGAAGGCTCAGCCCAAAGATGCTCCCCAGTCATCAGATTGCCAGTAATAGGAAGACTTGTAGGTGGGAGGTGGGAGGTGGGATGGCAAATTGAGAGTCAAAACTACCAACAGAAATGCTTGAAACGAGGCATCCAATTTGTTTAGGCTGTGTTTTAGCATGTGAAATATATTTCCTTTCACAGCAAAGTTACGTTGTTGGGAAGTTACCTGAACAATGGTAAGGAAGGCGAAACTCAAGGAAATGTAGGGAGATAGTGGGTTTCCCCACATCAGGCACATTTCTCCTGGGAATGGTGTATTGCGATCTTGCCCGCAGGCTGAAGGTGAAGTATAACATCTGAAGTAGACTTGAAATCATGGATTTTCTCCCCACTCCGACCTTCAGGTGTTCAAGTCCTCCTGCAGACCATACTCTGAGAATGGGGAGGGGAAACAGGCCATGGTGTGCCCTCCCTCACTGTGAAGAAGACACATGTTGGACAAGTGATCACAGGATGATGCCAGTCACCAAGAAGAGCAGAATATTAGGGACTCAAAGGACAGGAAGACTAGCTATACTTACTGAGCACGTAGAGTGAGCTATGAGTGCCCCCCCCCCACCCTGCACCCATGACTGCCTTAAGCACTCACTGCTGCATTGACATGGGGTGGGCATGAGGGTAACTTCCCAGAAGTCACTTTTAAAGAGTGAGAATACCCAGCCAGGTGAATGGGACTAAGAAGAAGGGACCACTGCAGGCCAAAGGACGGCCTGGGAAAATTCCAGAAAGAAAACAAGACTGCCAGCAGGAAGTTCCTTGGGAACATCTCTGCAGATTCAGGGCTGGGGGAATAGTGGCGTGGAGAAGGGAGAAGCTGGAGTTGGGGCCAGCAAGGCTGGCGGAGGGCTACCTCTCTCTACTGTCTCAGCCTAAGAACAACAGGAAGCCACGGACACAATCTGATTCGCGCTTTTAAAAAACCCGACAAGCCACGAACTATTAGAATCTGCCCAATTCACGGTGTCACGGCTAAATGAACTGGGACTCCAAGTGACAGAGACAGAAACACCGGAAGGTCCAGATTTCCACACACGGAAATGAGTTTCCCAGATGAACCTCGGTTTTCTTTGTCACAACAGCAACAAGAATGGCTCACACTGATTGAAGATTTATTTATTTCAAGCTCCGTGGTAAACACGTCCCCCAAACCGCCCCATGTAACCTTTAGCATAATGCTATGGCTAGGTTGCTTTTGTTGTTTTCCTTGAGGGCACAAAAACTTGAGTATTGGTGATATTTTTCAAAAGCTTGCCCCCGTTGAAAAAATATTAAAAATGATCATCCTGATCCGGTATGCATTACATCTGCTGCCTGGGAGGCGGCCATGACTTTGATCCTTCCGTATTAGTGGAATACTGACTTATTGCTGACATCACAGTGTTATTACTGGGCTCACAGACTGCTAGCTATACTATTGTCTCCGGCACTGTGTATTTCCAGAAAGGACAGTCGTAGGGTACTGTTTGCTCTGTTTATGTCCCCTGCAGCAAGGCACGATGGCTGAGTTCATACTGCATTTATTGTGTTTTGGATGTCACTGTCACATAATGTGATGCCTGCAACATAGCGTAAGATAATTGCTCAGTCAGATGTTGCTTCGAGAATATTTACTAAACTGTAATATCGAGAAAATGCAGATTTACCCATTAACACATTAACTAAGGCAGCATAGCACCCTGTTAGGGCTCCTGTTGTACCACAAGAGAGCATCTGGCCTGATAAAGTCGTCTCAAAGAGGAAGAAATGGATTTTACGCTATTTGAACTTGTGGAATCTTCACGTGTAAGAGTAAAAGAAAGACGCTTGCTTTCGCAAGCGCGCATGGCGTCTAACAAAGTGGAGGGCATCGCTTTGTTTTCCAGCAAAAGCACCCATGTTTCTCATTTGGGAAATATTATGAGAAGAATTTCCCATTGTGTGTGATCTATAAAGGCCATGTGAGATTTTTAAAAACTTAACCTGGATTTGTTGAATACATGACTAGTAGTCTTGACAAAGGGAGAAATATCTTTTCTAGAACAAGCCAGAAGAAAACATAAAGAAGAGAATAACCCCATTTCTATCTGTCAAAGTGAAAAGAAGCCTTTGGCTTTTATGGGAAATATTTAACACTTATTATTGTAATTCAATTCACGCTTATGTATTAGTATCATATTTTAGCGAATGGCTCTCAATAAATAAAGCGGAAAAGAATAACCAGTTACCACATAATTCTGCATGCATGTTATTTGCAATGATAAAAAGGTTAAATGATAATAGTCTTAAGTGGTGTTTTGAGTACAAGAAACACAACTTCTATGTGTAAGTCTCATCCATTAAGAAGGCCTATTTGCATATTACAGGCAGATGATAAGAGGCAAATGGCAAAAGCAAACTCATCAGCTTCCTGAAATCATCCCTGTACAATTTTTTAGAGTACATGTGTTTAAAAAATAGGAATGATTTAATTGATTTAATGAATCAACGATTTGATTGAATTGCGGATGCTAGTTAATTGACGGAAAATCAGAGCATAGGTCAACAACTAAGGTAGTGAATATCTCATGTTAACTGATCATTTATTTTTCTCCCTTTGTGACTCAACTCTGTGTACTCCGCTATGTTTTCTACTTTGAGATTTTTTTCTTCACATAGATCAATATTAGGAATATATGTTAAGAACAGAAGGACTGTCATATGTATTACAGAAACTTTTCTCTCAGGTTCTCATTCAACTTTCATTCATTTAAATGGTAATTTTGTTAGACAGGTGTATTTGTACTATTTCGTTTTAGAATTTTTATGTAATCAAAATTACATGTTAAAATAATTTTCTGTAATAATCATTTGCTTTAAAAAGTCTTCCCTTACTGGAAGTTACTTTTAAGCACCCTATATGCATATTTATTGTACTTGTATGATATCACTTGTCAATATTTAAATATGAATATTAACTTGGTAGAAAGTATGAAGGTTTTCTTCCTTCTATCCTTCCTTCATTCCTTTTTCTCTCCCTCTTTCTTAAAGAAAGAAAATTCAAAGAGAATTTTTATTTCAAATGGCTACCAGACCATCCCGGCTGCATATATTAAATATTTCTTTCTCTCAAATGTCATTCTTTCTTTCAAATTTCATTTATGTGTGTGTATATATATGTGTGTGTGTGTGTGTGTGTGTGTGCGTGCGTGTATGTATATATATATATATATATATATATATATATATATATATACCATATACATATACCATATATACTGTATATATATATGGTTGTTTTCATGGGGTCTCTATTCTGTCTCCTGACCTGCTGCTCATTCTGTGCTAACCCCACTGTCACTCTAGACTACTTGCCAAAGACATCATGGCCAAAGCCAACACACTCAAGGGTACATCTGTTTAAGGACTGATTCATTCAGTTGACCAATGCACCAAACTTCGCTTCTTGGAGGGGTCTGAGTAGGGCTCTGTGGAACCAGACTCAGGGGTCTGCGTCTGCAGAAGGGTCTCCTCATCCTTCCTTCTTAGACTGATCCCCTCTCCACTCCGCAGTCTCCCCACTTTCTGGTTTAATGCCCATTCAATAATAGAAGTGCTTTCTTTCTCTCCTACTTTGGTGGAGAGGTTTTCTGGGCTGGGAGATGCTTTTGTTTTTAATTCCATTTCCCCAACAAATGCCAGTGAACGAGTTCCTTCCTCAAATCTTACTTGTGTGCCCATTTGCTCAGGTTTATTCCTCCATACACAACTCAGAATTTGTTTCTGGAGTTGAAAACAAAAGGGGTTTGTAGGATTTAGACTGAGCTTAAGTTTAGTGTACATATTAGATTTAAGATTAATCAATGCTTTGTAACACTGAGATTCCCATCAGGAAATAATGTTTCTGCATATATTATTTTCTTTTGTTTGGTCCAATAGTTATACAGCATTCCTTTTATAGATTCTGGATATTCCTTGTTAAATGTCTATTTATGTGTTTTATGAGTAACTGTTGTCATTTTAGAATTAAATTTGGAGGCCATTTTTCTTCCATTATATTCAGTAATATATATATATGTGTATATAATGTAGTCTGTCTTCTCACTGACCTCTCTATTGTTTTCAGTCAGATTTTCATTAAATTACTTTGCATTTTCAGGGATAAAAATCACATCATCCCTAAACAATAATATTTTTTCTTCTTTCCTATTAAAAAGAATGGTCCCAAGTCTGATCAAATGCATTGCTCCCAGTACACTGTTTTTATTTATTTTTTAACATACAGATTATTCACTTAAATCTTACTTCTCAATCTTGACTACAAATGTTTCTGTAAAATCATGTTTATAAATACGTGGTTTTGTTTTTTTTTTTTTAGAGGGGGACACTTCCCAAAGGTGGAAATCATAAATAATCAGGCTATTAAATTTTTTTAATGTTTATTTGTTTTTGAGGGGGGGAGGGGCAGAGAGCAAGGGAGACAGAATCCGAAGCAGGCTCTAGGCTCTGAGTTGTCTGCACAGAGCCTGACATGGGGCTCAAACCCACCAGCCATGAGATCATGACATGAGCCAAAGTCGGATGCTTAACCGACTGAGCCACCCAGGTGTCCCAATAATCAGGCTATTAAAATAATATTTTAAAAATAGACTTACTCTAAAACTTCCTTTTGACTAACAGCTCGAGATGATTTTACCCTTGCTCAACATCTTAGAAGCAAGTGTTTCATAACTTTAACATACACAAAGATAAAATTGTCATTGCGAGATAAAAATTCAAGTAATGAGTTACAATGTTTAACTGTAAATAAAACCTATATGAGAAGAATAACAGTCTAGCAATATTTGATTCTCAATACAAAGAATGTAACAACTTAGTTCTTTAAACTTAATTTTGCAAACTTATTTTTAAAACCTGTCACAGATTGATGAACTGAGACACACAAAGTTAACTGATTTAATTACAATTTGTACACAGGAAATGTATCTATGAAATTCTCTCTGCCATGTACAGATCCTGTCTTCATAAACAGCAGGTGTTAACTTTTTGTTTTTCTTTTATTATAAGGGTGAGTGACCAGTGAGTTAAAACAGTAAAAAGATTAATGAAAGAATGTATGAACTCCAAGATGGTAAGTTTTTAAAAAGTTTTTATTTATTTTGAAAGAGAGAGAGAATGCAAGCAGGGGAGGGGCAGAAAGAGGAAGAGAGAGAGAGAGAGAGAGAGAGAGAGAGAGAATCCCAATCGGGCCCCATGCTGCCAACACAGAGCCCAACGCGGGGCTTGAACCCACGAACCATGAGATCATGACCTGAGTTGAAATCAAGAGTCAGACACTTAACCGACTGAGCCACGCAGGTGCCCTGGAGATGCTAAAATTGCATTGCATTTTATGTCCTTTTCCAAGTGCCCAACATCCTAAGGCAAAAAAAAAAAAAAAATGAGGTCCAAAATGAGAGATTCTTTTTCTGTGCAAAACAAAGTCTCCTCTGCTTGGAAACAACAGTACGTACTGTACTACCTAGATTGAGACAGATTTAGGATTAGCAGTGGGCGAAAACTGGCAAGTTTTCCTTCACATGAATCTTACTGACAACAGAGCAGATTTCATCATTCTGGAAAAAAAAAAGCCCCAAACTTCCCAGATCAATAGAAAAATAATATATTTACGACATTTCACCCAAATTAATTACAGTTGCCACAAAAGGACTTCACTACGAATACGTGGAAAATTAAACTGTATGATCGCATCATGCAGCTTCACAGCTTACCTTCTCTCTCGCTGCAATTGCAGCCACGTTAGGGCATTCCATTCTGCATTTTACTTTCCATCTAAAATCATCTATAATGTATTTTGAAAGACATACCCATAGTATATGTTCCAATACTCACTGACACCTCCGTAGGCTTTCCAGTCCCTAACTACAACATTGAGAGATTCTACCTCAACAATTAGCTCCAGCGTGGGCCACATGGATAATCTGACATCTAAGACCTGAAGTTAAAGCTGCCTTCCCAGCCTTTGCAAATACTTTCCACTGACCTCTTCCTGGACTCTCCCCTTCTTCATGCCAGTCTTTACATATTTATTTGTACTTCTCATGCTTCCATTGTCCCATCTCCATCTGACTTTGTCAACATAGCCTTGAAGGAAGAAATCAGCTCTCACTTCCTGCCTAGGAAAACCTGTTGTTGAGCTGTCTTGCCTCCCTAGGACTGGGGTTCCCATCATACTGGTGTTCATGGCCACAGTTTGCTTCCAACATTCACTCGGCCAGTGTGGGGTGGGGATCTTTCCTCTCATCCCTGATGCCTTCCATGACAGCTACCTTATTTACTCAACCTTGCACAACAGGTCTGCGACACAATGCTTCGTTTGATTTGACTCTTTTTAAACCAGCGTTCCTTGTCTCGATCACTCTTCTTACTAATGTAGAATTTATTTCCTGGGACCGGCTGGAAGACCTTCGGAACAACCCTCCCACGATCTACTCAAAGTCATCCTGTGTTAGACCCCTAGCCATTGCCTGTGTTCCTAAACCCAGGCAAATTCTAATTTCCCAGAATGAGTTCTTTTCCTGTCTATCAGGTATCCATTCCATTTGCATGGAATATCTTTCCCCATCCCTTCCCTTTCAGTCTGTATGTATCTTTTTTTTGTCAGAGTGTAATTAACAGGCAGTGTTCTATTAGCTTTAGGTGTACAACAAATTGATTTGACAACTCTACACATTACTCAATGCTAACCACGATAAGTGTAGTCACCATCTGTCACCGTACAACTTTATTACAATATTATTGACTATATTCCCCATGCTGTACATTTCATTTCTGTGACTTATTTATTTTATAGCTTACAAAAAGACTGAAGCTGGTGGCTTGGGTTCTCTCCCTCTTAGATCACTTACTACTGGGGAAAATTAGGAGGGAGCTCTATGTTAAGGTCCTTGTAGGCTGGAAAGCGCATCTTTTCCTGGAGAAACTTTGCAATGACTACCGTCCAGGAAGCATCACGAACCCACAATGGCTGCTGCTAGGGAGACCCTGAGCTGGAACCACTCAGCAAAGCTGTTCCTGGATTCCTGACCCATACAAACTGCGAGCTGAAAACTGCTTGTTTGTCTCAGTTGTTAAGTTTTGGGGTAATTCATATGCAGCAAGAGATAACACACAATCTAGTTCTCACACACATACATGCAATACCATGAAACAAAGCTCATTTATACATACGCTAAAAATGAAACAGAAGTAATCTAGTATCAGAATTCGTAACTTTTCCTCAGAGAACTTTCAGACAGACACCAAATGTTACCTCCTATTGTCCTACATGGAGAAGAAAAGTGGATAGTAAGAGTGGTACTTTGGACCAAGTAGAGCATATGACATCAGAAGTCTACTCAAACCTAATAAATAAATAATATGATAGCATCAATAGAGTTTCTTGCCTTTTGGAGCTAAGGTTAATTGGCCCCACAGACTGAAGATTCATTGAACTGCATATGTTCTGAGCAGATTTTTTTTTCTTCATAGGAGTTTTATGGGTCTTTCTAATTTTGGTTTTGTAGAATTGTATAGGATTGGTTTAGAAGTAAATCTCCAATTCTAAATAATCAAATGGAAACCATTACCACTATTTCTAAAAATGTCTAGAATTTTAAAGCTACATTTGAGAATGACAATTCTCTAACATTATATCAGCTATTGGATATATCATCTGTGCCTATTTCCAAAATCAGGCAGTTTTTCTGCATATAGGAAATGACTCATGTAATATTGCTATAAAATTAATCCTGGAATGTACGAAAAAAGAGATATAAGTTTTGTATGAGAAAGAACAGCACTAAATACAAATGGAACTGGCTCTTGTAGGAGGCAGCATATTTTACATTCTAGAGGAGTTTCAAGCATAGATTGGGTAACCACTGGGCAAAGATACTGAGTCACAGGTGTAAGCCCCAACTGAGTCGTTCGACTCTGATATCCTTTCCAAGTTTAAAATGTACAGTTCTAATGAAATAATTAAATGGTGAAAAAAATAATTTCTTTGTTTAGCCCTTCTAAAGCCATTTCTTTCAAAGCACTTAATCAACATGATATATGAAATATTTCCTTAGTAAAAAAAATAGGCAAAATTATAAAATATTGTGAAGACATCAATCACATTGGCAAGTGAAATAAGCAAATTAATCACTAAAATATTTCCTTGATTTTCGTGTTTGTAAAAATACACTGTTTTTATTTTTATCTGAAAATCTGATGGGTCTTTAGTTACTTGTAAAGATATTTGAAACAAATCAAAAGCCAGTTTGCTACGGACTGTCGGGACCACAATTTACTTACATGTTACATGTCTGGTATTCATGGGGACCAGCCTCAATTATACTTGTAAAGTTGCAAAAATTGAAAAGAAAAGTAAAGAAATGAAGTAAGTCTGAATTTATACCCTAGAAAGACATTTGGCCTCTTACTTTCTATATCCAATTGCTACCTGGACACTATAGCTATAAAATCCAGTTTAGGTGTACTGCAAAGAGAATTAGAAGATGAATACTGCTTCAGACTGATACTGCTTTGCATTGCCTGTATGTTTTTATAATCAGCAAGGTAACACGATTTTTTTCCATTTTAGAAAAAAATGGAAAAAAAAAACAATGAATACAATCATTGAGCTGTTTTAAAGCCATGCTTGCTTCATTTAGATGGATTCCCTAATATAAATTTTTCAAAAACCGTTAACTTGACGCTGTAAATGACGTATTCCTTCTATCCTTGAGAAAAACTAATTAATAAAGTAGTAATCATGTAGAAGGGAAAACAAAAAAATATAGATGTTTTATGGTTACTTTTATGATGATGCCAGATACTGTCCATGTCTAGCTGATAAAAATTAATTACATTGAAGCTCATGCAACTGACATGAGTCCTAGAGAAGTTACAGCTGACAAATAAGGGCATAGTGACAATCACCTAAAAGAGATGATAGCTACATGGATGGCTTTCATTTCAGAAATAATGATGTCTCTTTTGGGTTTCTAATGGAACCATTTGCCACATTAATCTGGGGAGAGCCAGCCACACGTACAGGCATACATCTTCATTTCTCCATACCTTATTTATCAGAGGCTAGGGCACATTTTATAACTTCCTACTTTTTGTGGTTTTGTGCATTTCTCCAGGCATGCCATTCAATACCCTCCTGATGTTGTGCCATTATTTTTATTTTAGGGCTAGCCTTAACTACTTTTACTGAACAATGTGAAGAGAAGGTCATAAAGGGAAGTTGTGATTGGTTTTCATCGCCCCAATGTTTAATGCTAAAATGGCTTTAAACAAGGGAGGAAATATCCCTCTTTCCCCAAAGTATGCACCTTTCAGCAAAAGGAAACAATTTCACCTAACCTCAAGATTGGTGTTGAGATCTTACACAGTAGTCTTCTCTGAGCTCTGATGATTTACAATGTTCTGAAGCACAGATTTGTTCTGCACTTTCTTTGGTGCTTCCTCTACACTTTCATCCCAATTCTCATTGAAAAGAAGAATTTTAACTGCTCCAGTGTGAGTTACTTGTCAGTCAGTCATGGTTTTATATTTGTTTACTGGGGGTATGTTGTGCTGTTTAGGCACGTGAAATAACTCCTTAGTAAAATGGCATTATGGCTCTGATTCAGCAAACAGTAAATTATAAACGAGAGATAAAACAAATTGTTCCAAGCAAATTTTATTTCATTCCATAAATTTAAAAGGCCGGAAAGATAGACATGAGGGTTTTTATGCCTGTTTTGGTAGCGATGCTTCTTTAAGCTAAATTGCCCCGATAGATCTCACATATGCAGCGGGGTACGCTCCATGATGCTGCCTCAGGAGACTGGGACTGAGGGCTGCGGCGCGGTGTCCGTAAACTTCACCGCACGCTTGCCCTGTGGATTGAGCAGATAGATGTTCCCCTTTTCTGCAGGCACTGGAAGAATGGGCCTGGGTGGTGTAAAAGGTCGGAGCGCAGCTGGTTTTCAGCCCAATCTTCACCAAAGCCCTGACTCACACACATCTTTGGGAAAGGCTAACTGACAATACTGGGGATTTAGAAACAGAACACCTTGAGTTATGTTTTCAGAAGGTGACCATCAATGAGGCATGGGAATCTGCTGTGGTATCCCTTTCCCTAGGAAGTAGTGGTTCTCTCCATGCCATGGTTAGATTCTTACTCGTGACACGTCCCATGTACTTTCTGGATCCCTTTTTAAGGGAAGGGCCACTATTCCCGTTCATCATCATGGTTGCGATCATTGTTATGAAAAACATTTATCAAATTCCTCTCTACACGTGACTATGCCAGGCATCGTACTGAAAAATTGGACTCATTTTCCTCCCCATTAGCAGTTCACTATTCAACACTGAAAAGATTGATGTGAAACATATCTTACATTGTCTCTAAGCCTTAGGACCTCAACTGTTGTCATGTGTTTTGCCTTAGTACACGCAGGTAAGGAGGAAGAACTTCAATCGGCAAACTACTCACCAGCCATACTTTATTTTCAACTATCAGAGAGATAGTCTATGCACCTTAGTGTCTCATGAAATAAAATGTAAAAACCACTTCATGAGTATTAATAATCACATTCAGCACGTCAGGTATATTGTTCTCCACATCTTCAAACTCCTGCCTTTTGAACATATCCTTACTGGGTTTTGATGACAGGTTGAGTATTATAGGCAGAGTAATGACCCCCCAAAAGGCCCACTCCCTAATCCCCAGAACCTGCAAATATGTTATCTTACATGGCAAAAAGGACTTGGTAAATACATGTAGATTTGGGCTTTGGGGGACAGAGAGATTATTCTGGACTATCTTGATGAACCCAGTGTAACCAAAAAGGTTCTCCACAAAAGAAATATGTAGTTGGGGGAACTGAGGTCAGAGGGATGTGATAACTGCTTGGGGACCAAGAGTCAAGGAATTCGGGCAGCCTCTAGGGATGGGAAACAGAAGGCATACAATCTTCCACAGAGGCTCCGGAAGCAATGAGATCCTGTCAACATCTTGACATTGGCCTAGTGAACCTATTTTGGTCTTCTGACCTCTGGAACTGTGAGATGACAAATTTGTGTTGTTTTAGAGCCACTAAATTAGTGCTGATTCGTTACAGCAGCGATAGGAAACTAATACAGAGATGATGTACTGACTCTGAACTACATCAGTTCTGTTCACATCCAAGACGTGGATACAGGAATGCCTGCTTGGGAAGGCAGCAACATACTGACGCGTTTGTTTTCACTATGGACTTAATAGGGAAAACCCAATCTGAAACTCGTGACGTAGTTATTTGAGAGTGGATTCCACAACCAGGAGAGTTCAGAACAGGAAGCGAAGATAAAAAGGAACAGATAATTTGAAGCAAAAGTTCCTACATCTAGGAAGTCCAAAACATCGTCAGTGATGCAATGAGCCAGAATCAGGAAAGGGAGCTGTGTGTCCAGTATGTTCTGCAAGCCTAGCTGTCGCCCCCCGTAGTTATGGAATATTCCACCTCCAGTGATGGGGGAAACCCATGCTCCAAACGAGAAGCCTCTTTGTCAAACAGCAAATATTATTTCAAAAAGAGGAGAACAACTTGAAGAAAATGCATTTTTCTTTATTCTCCTCTCAAATGACGGACAGGGAAAACACAAGAGAGAGAAAATGTGCCAATAAATCCTGCATCAGGCTTTCCTGGTATACTCACCAGTTGCTTTTGCCTGCAAATTCTATAATATTTTCATATTAAGTATTTTCAGCTCATGTAAAAAGTAAACTAAATTTTGGAGCCCTAATAACACTTCTAGCATTGAAATTGCTCTAGAAAGGCAGTAATTTCTTATTGTGAATTTAGTTAAGACATACGGATAATTCTGTAGATCTGCCAAAAGCTTTAGAATAATTCCATATGCTGAATACAAATCTTCCAATTATTTATTTGCAAGATGTTTTTACTACAAAGCAAGACTGTATTATAGGCTCAGGATGATTTAAGTAATCCCCAGAAAATAATTCTTTTTACTTTTAGAATGTCCCTCACTTTGGGTTTGTCTAATGTTTCGTCCAGATTCAATCCAGAGTTTGCCTTTTTGGGCCACAACAGTGGTGGTGGTGTGCCCTACTCTTTACGTCCTATCAGGGAATTGTGGTGTTGACACATCTCATTACCGGTGATGTTCGCTGCATTTCCTTGGTTCACGTGATGTCTGCCAGCCTTCTCCGCTGTAAAGTTGTTATTTTCCTCCTTTGTCATTAATAAATATCTTATGGAAAGGTATTTTGAGAAAAGCAGAGGGTCTTCTTCTTCATCATACTGTAGGCTACTAGATTTGGCAACCCTTGATGGCAACTGTCTGAAATAACTATTCCTGGGATATTTGCTAAATGGTGCTGTTTCAATCATACCTTTTGTACGTACTAGGTACAGCTCTACTACAGTGAAGACATAGCTTTTAATACCCTTAATGATCCCTCACAGGGCGGCGCTGGGGATACTGGCATATGGATTCCCAAAAGCAGTAGCCAAGCGTAAAACTTCTGCCCCTATTACAAAGCATGAGACCGGTGCACATAACAAAAGAGGTTGGTGAGACGGGTGGAGGAGGACAAGAAAGGGAAGAAGAAGAAGAGAAAGAGGAGTCAGAAAGAAAGCAACAGCACCACTTGGAAAATGGACACATTCCAATTTCCTAGCCAAGCGTCCTGGCCAATTTCAAACGACCACTGGAGACACCCAGGGAGTTATCGTTTACTCCTTGGCCACAGCTGACAACCCTGGTTTATGACCGCTCCTCTGAGACAACCTATCCATCGTCTTTCTTTCAACAGCTTGTGATCCCATCTTAATACTAAATACTAGCACAGATTATATCCTCTCCATCTTGCACTCCAAACAAAAGAAAACTCTTCCTTTAAAGGGAAACGAAGATTTGAAATCACCCGTGCCTTTCCACTGCATTGAGACACCCCCACAGGCTTATGCTGCTGGGTTGGGTCTTGACCCATCCCCCCACCCCCACTCAATAAGCAACAGACAGATCTCTCTTGTCTGACAGATGCTTGTCCTTGCAGATGAAAATGGCTAACATGCCCAGTACAAACGACAGGTAACCTGTACTCACGGTATTTCATTTAAATCTCCCAACCACAGGATGAGGTAGGCACATAAAGACAAAGACGACGAGGCAAAGCTGTTTCAGTGAACCACATCAGGTGTCCTAGGTGGTAAGAGTCAAAGCAGCCAGCTTCCAGAACTCACCACCTGCCAAGGAGAATGCCCACCGGGGGGTGAGGGGGGAAGCACTCCCTGCAGCCTTTCAAGAACCGTCATCAATTATTTAAGGTCTCTCTTCCACCTAACCAGAAGAGTAAAAATATCCTAAAAGCACTAAAAAGAGCCTTCTCCCATCTTTCACTCATAAGAATGATACCTAACAGTTTATCGAGCATTTTTCGATAATGGGCTCTGTGCCTGCACCGAATACTCATCCCCACCAATTAAGGGACATACTGAGATGATCTCCACTTTGCAAATAGGCTGTGGCTTAAAGCGCTAAGATAATTTTCCCAAAGTAATTGAAATATTTCATGGTCAAGCCAGTACTTGAGGCCAGGTTACCTTCTTCCAAAATCTGTTTATAATCATTTTGTTAGACTGACCAAGAAGCATTTTCGCTAAAGATTTATCAGGTATGAAGGATTAAGAAGCTGGAGAGGGACACATTCAATCTTCACTGACTCTAGGACCAGAGTCAGATTGCTTCCGTAGCCATGATGTAAACACAAACACACAAACACACCGCTGCCCCCAGAAGCTCACCGTAAACTTCTGTTTGTTTTCCTGGGGCTCTACCAACCTTCCGCAAATGAGTATATGCCACATAATTTCTCGAATTATTTCTATAATTTTTTTTCAACGTTTTTTATTTATTTTTGGGACAGAGAGAGACAGAGCATGAACGGGGGAGGGGCAGACAGAGAGGGAGACACAGAATCGGAAACAGGCTCCAGGCTCCGAGCCATCAGCCCAGAGCCTGATGCGGGGCTCGAACTCACGGACCGCGAGATCGTGACCTGGCTGAAGTCGGACGCTTAACCGACTGCGCCACCCAGGCGCCGCTCTCGAATTATTTCTAAAGAACACCAAATCATCAGTTGAACAGAATCATTTATATCTGCCAGTATTCATTTAGATTTCAAGAAATAGTGCTTCTAAAAGAATTATCTCACTGCTTCAGATTTCAATTTTTTCTAATGCAATCTTCTGTGATCAGATACCATCCAGTAGGAGACACATCCCAAGCAAACTGGCAGAGTTGGCTCCTGGAGAACTTTCCAAAGGGACTGCAGGTTGTTTAGTCTGTCTGGACAAGCTGCCTCGTCCACACGCAGGCAGTTCTGACATACTGCGTGCTTGCAGATTGCTTTTGCACACGATTAATGGAACAGTATTTTAATTTAAGTGATTATTGATGACCATATCAAGGCCAATTTATCACCTCATCCCAGTTAAAAAAAAATAATTAGATTATGTAAAGTAACTGATGTCATTGTTGGAGAGAAGCATTTAGCATTTCAGATTTTCCTTAGACATGTGCCATTGATAACAGGGCCATCTTTCTGTTCAAGCCCTAGCGATCTCAACTTCTGTGATTTCTGTGAAAGGTCACTTGATTTTTCAGAACTTCTTCAGGGATTTTTAAGATTTCCCATGCAGTGAGTTGCTGGCATGTCACTAAAAGGTTCATTTGTAAGTGTTTTGGTATTCCACAGGAAGAAATGAGACTTTGCTGGGTCAACAGCTTTCTATTCCTTAGTATCTCCCCTATTAACGGGACACACAAAATATATATCTTTTCACTTGTCAGTTGCCAAGTTCCTCTATCTTCCTATTGGGTGAGAAAGGAGTGTTAGAACCTTGCTCTGTTAGGCAAATCAAACCTTCTCCAGCAGATAAAAGTTGTAGTTTGCTCCTAATTTGTCCCTACTGGAATCATTACGAAAGTTGGTGGGAACAAAGTCCCGACTAGCAGTCAAGAGTATACTTTGAAACACGAATGCTTTCTACCAAAGGCAGAAAACTTGGAGCTACACTGGTTGAAGCAATACGCATGTCTACAAATCAAGGGTGGGCACACCCATAGATATATTCTTCCTGTTGGTTAGTAATTCACCACAGATGCGGTGCATTTTTAAAGAGAAAAATGTCTTCAGTGAATCTGACTTAAAATATTATAAAACCAGTTGTAAAAGAACATAAAGAACATATATTTATATACAAAGTAAAGAGAATGACTAAGTTAGGTATATATTATTAGGAAAAGTTTGACCTCCTTACTCACTCTGATTTTATTTATTATTTTTAAAAAATTTTTTAATACTTATTCATTTTGGAGAGACAGAGAGACACAAAGGTGAGTTGGGGAGGGGCAGAGAGAGAGGGAGACACAATCCAAAGCAGGCTCCAGGCTCCGAGCTGTCAGCACAGAGCCTGACACGGGGCTCAGACCCATGAACCATGAGATCATGACCTGAGCTGAAGTAGGACACTTAACTGACCGAGCCACCCAGGCTCCCCTTTATTTATCATTTTTTAAAAGAACATCTCAAATTATCTCTGTACCAGAGACCATTAGACATTTTCCCACTCAATCTCTTGCTCAATCCTGTCAACCACACAGCCTTCTCTTCTTCCCGGAAGAGGCGTGTTATCCCCCCACTCCAGGAAATGGGTGCTCACTGCATCTTCTGTATGCGATGCTCTCCAATGGTTCTTTCCATCCCACGCCCCAATTTTACTCCCATAACCCTTCACATTTCAAGATCACTCGCTCAGAAAAGCCTGCCTTTGCACATCCCACCAGGTTAAAGGCTTCTGTTATATGCTGTTAAAGAATGGGGTTTCTTTTCTCACACACTCCAAGAGGTCAGGGCTTGGATCGTCTGTGTTCAATGGCCAGCTCCAAGAGAACAGGAGTTGATAAATAAAGGAATAAATATGGCATGATGGTCTGGAGAGGTGAAGAAACCTACGGACAGAACAAGCGCTTGAAACATCACTGGGGAGTCATGCGAGATTCACAGGCGATTTTACTACATCTGAAGGTTCATGCTCCTCCATCATTTTTGAAATGCAGAAGAGTGCCCGGGGTGATTCTTCCCCTCCTATTTTCACAAGTAATCTGTATGTACAGAAAAAAATGAGGACCCTTGTAAAAGGTCAAATCAGATGTGCCTCCCCTTGAGGGAGGCCAGAGTGTGGCCTCCATAACTGCTTGTGTGTAACCAGGCTCTATCCTGAGAGTGGCAGTGCAGCTTTCGAATTTCTAGATTTTTCCAATCAAATAAGCACTATCTTCGGTTCATCAAATTGGTCCCCAAACTGATTTCTCTTCCTTCACCCCACAGCAGCTTGCTTCTTGGAGACACTGGCTCAGTAATATCATGCTACCTTGAGTCATAAAATAATTCAGATTTCAGACTCCTGATAAAACAGAACAAAGTGCAATACAGTTATTAAAATGGATCAGGGTAAAGGTTATCAAACTCAGATAACGTATTTCATTTTATATTATATGAAATAACTACCTAGCCCATTATATAAGCTAAACAAGTTAGCCAATTACCTCAATTGCTATTATGCATTCTAAATTTATATGTAGAGAAAGTTAATATGAAAAACTAAAATCGTGTGATGATGGGTGTTAACGGGCAGTTTCATTATTTTTAAAATAAGTATGTTGGCATTTCAAATAGATTAAGTATACGCAGATGAGGTTGTTGAAATCATGTTTCTCATTACAAGTAATTATTTTATTCCATTTAATGTCCATGACTCTACTATCTGTCCATTGTTTTCAGAACAACCTAGATACTTATGTTTTTTGTTCACCTTTTAATACTTTTCCTACATTTCTTCCAAAATATTTTTTAGCTCCACAATGTAAACAGAACGTTTTAGTTTAAATTTTAAAAAGCACTCTGGTATAATCTGGTAAGACGCGATCATAGTCATTTTCACAGGGGGATTTTATTTTATTTTTCCAAGAGACACTACCTGAAGCATAAACATAGACATTTCTTTGAATTTCACTTCTTGAAAGATGAACTTCTTAAGAAACAGAAGGAATATTCAGGGACCCAGAGCAGAGTTGTCAGCTTTAGGTAATAACTTCTTAAATAGTACTTCACATCAATCAACTTTGAAGGGGAAGAAATAAGGAAAGAAAGAAAAAAAAAAGAGAGAGATGAAATTAGCCAAAAAAAAAAAAAATAGGAAAAGAGAGATTTGAGAAAAGTTCTCTGATATCTTTGTGTTCTTTAATTAAAAAATAATATACATATATAAAGCAAAACCCCCTGCCTTGTGATTTCTCCTGGGCTTCCTCAGGGCTGGAGCGATTAGGCTCAGGAAATGGGGCTTCCTTCTCAGATCCAATTATGAACTTCTTTCAAGAGGCCTAACAGGAATTGTTCATAAGCTGGCTGAGAGCTCTGTTCCAGGAATAAAAGTTCTCCCTTAAAAACTATTAAGAACATGAAAAAAAGAGATAAAGCTATCTCTACAATTCAGTATCCTAAAGGAAAATGTACTTCAATTCAACAAGCATGTATTTGATTTGAAATATTCCATTGGGTCTATAGGGCAGACAACCTTACCCAGGGAAAAAGACATTGAGTTATCTAAGGCAGAATGAACTAATTGGCAAAACAGAATTACTGGAGAAGAAACAGGTGAAATGGGCTGGAAATATTTCTTAGAAGGGGGGTGCGTGAGCTGATTCCACAAGGACGTGGGAGGGTAATATTGACAAGAGTGGAATCAAACTCATCCGTGGCGCCCCTTCTTCTAAGACTTTCACATCTATTAGCTCAAGCTGCTCCTTGTAACAGCCCAGTGAAGTCAGGGATGTGATGATCCCATTTTAGAGATGAGGGAACTGAGGTTCGGAAATTATGAGTAATTCAGCTGAGATCACACGGCTTCTGGAAGGGACCTAACCAGGATGGGAACTCTAGCAATCTGGACCCAGAACCTGGGATCTTCCCCAGGATCCATGCTGCGCTCTGTACAGGAAGTCAGCAAGCGGGACCTACTGTGTGATGCACGTCAAAAGCCATTTCCTGGATCTCATTCTTAGCACCTATTATTTGAGAGGTGTATAAGACTTACTGTTTTTTGGTCTGCTCCAGCTCTAAAATTCTGAGGACAGAACATCTCAGAATCAGGAAATAGCCCAAGAAAAGGCACTGAGCAGCAAAATAATGGGGAGTGTTACAACAGAGAGTGGCCTAGTGGTATATTGTTAAATTCCGGATTCTCGAATGTGTAAGCAAAATTTCTGAAAACAACTCAGTGCTTTTGAGGAAGTTTTAAGCTAAATATTTCATTGTCAGTGAACTGTTCATAGTGGATTCTTGGTCTCTCTCTCTCTCTCTTTCTTTCTTTTTTTTTTTAATGTTTATTTATTATTGAGAGACAGAGATAGAGCATGAGCAGGGGAGAGGCAGAGAGAGGAGGAGACACAGAATCCGAAGCAGGCTCCAGGCTCCGAGCTGTCAGCACAGAGCCCGACGCGGGGCTCGAACTCACAAACCGTGAGATCATGACCTGAGTCGAAGTCAGACGCTCAACCGACTGAGCCACCCAGGAGCCCCAACTCTCTCTTTTGAACAAACTATGAATAATCTGCTGCCATGTAACATCCTTTGGCTAATAACAAACCTGCATCCTTTTCACTATTTAAAGTGAAATCCTCTTTGTAATAAGCCCTTAAGTAAATCATCAGACATTTAAAGACACATTCTGCAGCAGGATTCTTGAGTGCTTACTAGAAACCAGGTATGACACTGGGTCCTAATCATATACCCATGTCTTTGAAATGCTTGCAGTATGGATTGTTCAGATCTCTTAAAAAAATATTAAGTGGCCAAAATGTCTTCCACATATTTATTATGCTTACCTATCAAATATAAATTAACAGGACTGGTAGAGCACCAATTGCTAAAGTAATTGAGGAAGAGTGCAGAGGGCACCTGAAATGCTTCCCTTAAGATTCTGTTTAGAAAATACGATAAAATCATTGTGGGCTGATCGCACTGTGGGGTTGATTTGCCATCGACGGGAGAACCCTACTCACTAATGTTCATAAACTAAATAATGTCAATTGAGAAAAGAGCCCACAGTGGAGGGCACTGTGTTCTTCCCTTCACTCTGTCTTATTCAATATTGTTATCAATCACCTAAGACTGTTTACTAGTTTGCAGTATCTCCAAGCTGGTAAGAAACAAGATGATAAAGACAGAATAAAATTTAAAGCGGCCAAGGGTAGGGGGAACCTAGAACTAAAACACCTGGGATAAATTTAATGGGGATAAATGTAACAATCCTAAACTCAAGCTATCAAATGTGTGTGGACACCTTGGAGACAATTAGAACAATCTGATGTACAAAGACCTGGACATTTTAATATACCCCAGTATTTGATAAAGCTATTAAATAAACATAGAAAATACTGGATGGCTTAACTTCCCTACATACGGGCTGAGATATTGTATTTGAATTTAGGCGTTCAGTTGTGAGTCCTAACATTAAGAGAGACATCAATTTCTACGGAATAACGTTCACAGCAGGGCAAATCAAATGGAGAGATCCTGGAATATATTTATTCATTCATTTGCCCACACATTCAGGCGTATTTATTGAAAAGCTCTTCCATAGCAGTCAGGCGATTGGAATGTCACATTGACTAAGACAGCTAATTCAGATACCTAGCACTGGACATGACAAGGCCAATAGAGATAATGGATGCCGAGGTTCCCGATTAAACCCAGTTCTGTCTGACTCCAGGGCACATGCTACTTTTTTCTTCATAATGTGCCCTCTTCGTGCTGCCAAGTGAATGCCCCCCCTCCCAATAGCATTTCTTACCGTCTAGCCCTGGAGTACGTGTGCCTCTCGGTGTGTGAGGCAGCGCAAGTTGATCCCTGACATATCAGCTTTACCATCACGGGGCTTCCCGAACACACACATGCGTACACTGTCCCCGGTTCGGACGATGCGTAATTTGGTCACATTGTCAAGCACCACGATGCCACTGGGTTACCGTGCCCAGCACAACTTAAAATTGACTGTGTGTTGGCTGTAATAGGAGCAAATGCTAAGGACGTATGTGTGATGGAGGCTTGTCCTAACTTTGAAAAGTACCATGATTACATAGCTATCTCTTTAATGGACACGGGAGTGACTGTCTTAAGACCATGTTATGCCCCCCCAAATATTTATGCCACTCTGTGTGCAATTCTCACTCCTTGTAATGTCCCCCTCTTCTGTCTACCAGATAGCCTTTACTGAGGTTCTGTGAGAAGATTAAGCCCTAATGCCCCAAGACAGCCATTGTGTTCAATGAATTCACTTCATTCCTATTCATCTAGATGGCAGTAGTTACTTGAATCCTTGGAGGAACTAAAAAAAGGAGTTACTAAAATAACTGTGCCGTGATTCAATGAGGAGCCTCACTTGAGAAAGTGGACCATCCCAAATTCCTTGTTTGCGTGACATTTTCAGCATTTAGATTCTCTGTTGTCACAAAGTTCAGTGCTCCTCAATCTTGGCTGCAGGGTAGAATTCTCTGGAAGCCTTAAAATAATAATGATAATCAGGTTCCCTCCCCCCTCCAATCAAAAAAAAAAAAAAAAAATGTCAGACTCTCTGGGCTGGGACCCAGGCATTTAAGTAGGTGTTAAAAGCTACCCAAGCATATTCCAGAATGCAATCACGGTTGAGAATTACTTCTGTGAATAAAGGCAAGCGTGAGGAAGCCAGCTGTCCACTCCACCTTCATCCGTGACCTCTCGATAGGTTGGGCACGGATCCAAAATTCCTTGCCTACGTAAATTCACAACCCTCAACAAGATACTTCAACTTCCTTGGGGCCTGTATGTTCATGGTCACCTCTGACCCTAAGCTGTCACGGCCTGTGCTATTTTCACTTTTTCTTTGGGATTTCAAAAATTTGCCCCGTCAAATCATCTCAGATTACGATTGGTTTCGTTTACTCTTTTGGACAATGGAAAAGGAATTTATGTTCGCGAAGGCAGAAGTGTTATGACTCCAAATGAGTTGTTCCTCTCTTACCATATTCTGAGGTTGCCTCTCACAAGGATGCTGTGTTTCCTCCCACTCAGCCCTGAAGCCTATTCCCGATCACTGACCCTTCTCCTCCCCCCACCCCTGCCCCCACTCATGCAGTGATCTTTTCTTCCATCCATCTCAAGGTAATATTTAATGCCTGACCTTACAGAGAAATCAGACTAGCCTCTTGGCATTTTGGCCATGACAGGACAACCACTTCCCGCTGTTCTAATTTCACTTTCCGCGGGTATTTTCTCAAACTTATTTGCTTAAGTTCCGCAGGTATTTTCTCAAAAAACAGCCTGACCCTGGGGTGCCTGGGTGGCTCAGTCGGTTAAGTGTCAGACTCTTGGTTTTGACTCAGGTCATAATCTCATGGGGTATGGGTTGGTCTGTGGATTCAAGCCCCATGTTAGGCTCTGAGCTGACAGTGCTGAGCCTGCTTGGGATTCTCTACCTCTCTCTCTTCCTTTCCCCTGTTTGCACGTGCTCTCTCTCTCTCTCTCCAAAAATAAATAAACTTTCAATGAAACAAAATAAAAAGCCAACCTGACCCTAAGAATTCTGGCAGCAGTAGTTACCATGATAAAATGCTCATTTTGTTACACCTGCTATGTAAATGAAAACAATTGAATAAATCAATTTTATCATTGCACACTATTAGACACAATTTCTTATTTTAGAATGCATTATATGTATTATAATAACTTTAGGCTAAAAAAGAGACCAGTTGTTATATAATAATGACTGATCACTTTCTAAGGTTAGATTAAGATTAGATTAAGGTTAGATTAAGATTTCTTCTACAAACAGGATTATCTTAAATTGTCTGAGCCTACGTCTTCTTAACTGGTCACAGATCTGGTTTTTTATGGTAATTAATCCATCCTATCTCAACCTAATCTGCTGCTAGAGTTACAGATTATGGAAGGAAGATTAAGGAATAATTAGCTGTCTTCTTTCCTGGAAGAACACTTTCCATTTCTTCCTTAAAAGATGATTCATTTTGGAGGCGCCTGGGTGGCTCAGTCAGTTAAGCATCCAACTTCGGCTCAGGTCATGATCTCAAGGTTCGTGAGTTCGAGCCCTCCGTCGGGCTCTGTGCTGACAGCTTGGAGCCTGGAGCTGGCTTTGGATTCTTACAGTGTCAACAGGATGGTGAATGTAGAGGGCTTAGCAGGGGGCCCAAAATGTAGAGGGCGTTCAGTACACGTGGTTACCATCGTCAGTCTTTTACAAGAGAGCCGGAGGCACGGACACACAGGTGTGACCACACTGCCTGGTGTACCCTTCCTTCTTCGAGTTCTCATGTCCAAGTCGGCTTCAAAATGGTGACAGTCACCCAGTAAGAGATTTGGGGAAGGACTGGGTGTGTTGACCAGAGGTTTTCCTTCAGAGGGCACCTGCTTTGGTTCCATGATGGGCTCAGTGAGATCTGTGGGGGTAGCTTTGGCAACATATCACCATTTATCACTTGGTCTCTGTAAGAAATACATAGACTAAATGCCCACGGTGTCGAGAATTCCAGCCCCTCGAGAATAACAAAATTGGCACATCCCCCTGGGTCTGGCCCTGAAGCAGACCACAGCGCTGCTTCGTGGGTTTCTGAAAGTCTTCCCCAGCTGTGCAGCTGAGCTGATATTAAAAATAATCGCACCTTAGAGGCTGATTAGGAAAAAAAAAATCAAGAGTCAGGTTAGCCCCAAATGATGTTAGCAGATCCATTTGAGGAGTTTCCTTCATTACATTAATAAATGCACACAGCGGTTTACCTGCTTTCCTGAGTAACACATCCATTCGGTTCTTAAACGCCTTCTGCATGATTATATAGGGATACAGAGGCTTATCTTCCGTTCACGAAATGATCGCATTTTGCGTGAACTTGGTGACAAATCGAGCAGTTCCCACGTAGCTGTTAACCCAGCCATTTGCTACCTGAAGAAAACTGCAATGATACTTGAGCTTCTCCTCCGTTCACACTGGCTGACGGGACAGTGTTCTTAAAGATGAAAAGGAAGGACGCGGAAGGGGTCGTAGTCTGATGCCTGAGATGCTGCGGCCTTTGCTGAACATCCGCATCTTCACTTTGAGAACGAATGGGGGTGAGGGGAGGGGGAGGGACATCACATAATCAGAATGACAGACAGTGTGAGGAGTCAACGGCTGCTTCCTTTCTGAGAGCTTTGCTCATGGGGTGCAGGGCTCCATGGTTCCCGAAGACCCTCCTGCGGCCTCCCCCTCCCTAACCTCTCCAAGGCCAAGTTCCTCATAACTGTCCTCACCGCAGTGTGCTGGTGCAAGAGAACTCAGCTGACACCCTGGAGCCGAGGGATTTTTGTCACATACAAACAAAAGTGGGTCAGCGGTTCACCTCGTTAAGAGAGTCATCTTTCTTTTTTATTTTTATTTAAAAAAAATTTTTTTAACGTTTATTTATTTTTGAGAGGCAGAGAGAGACAGAGAACGAGCAGGGGAGGATCAGAGAGAGAGGGAGACACTGAATCCGAAGCAGGCTCCAGGCTCTGAGCTGTCAGCACAGAGCCCTATGCAGGGCTCGAACCCATGAACCATTGTGATCATAACCTGGGCTGAAGTCTGTCGCTCAACTGACTGAGCCACCCAGGCACCCCGAGGGCCATCTTTCTAAAAACACAGGCTGAAAACTTCCTCTTAGAGGGCGAGAAACACCAACGAGAACAGTAAACAAAGCAATTTTGACCAACGAACTCGGTGCATGTATTTTATAGTGTCTTCCTAATACGTTTTTAAGCCAACTGCTTAAACATGTTCTCAGCAATAATACTGCAGTTACAATTAACAGCTCAGAAAAGGGGTACCTGGAGGGCTCAGTTGGTTAAGCGACTGATTTCTGCCCAGGTCATGATCTCGCTGTTCATGAGTTCAAGCCCCGCGTCGGGCTCTGTGCTGACAGCTGGGAGCCTGGAGCCTGCTTCACATTCTGTGTCTCCCTCTCTCTCTGCCCCTCCCCTGTTCATGCTCTCTCTCTGTGTCTGTCTCTCTCTCTCTCAAAAATAAATAAACATTAAAAAAATAGCTCAGAACGGTATCCACATAGAAAATTTGCTTTGTTGAAAAACATGTAAGAAGACAATTGCTATATGCAAATGATGAATCACTGAATTCTACCCCTGAAACTAATACTACACTGTATGTTAACTAACTTGAATTTAAACGAAATCTTAAAGAAAAAAAAAAAAAAAACAACCTCAAACCTAGAGAATTTTTAAAAAAGAGGTAGACTTCACCAAGACATAAAAAGGATGTCATGACCAAGTGTGAATTATCTCAGCGTGACTGGTTTAATATTTGAAAATGAAATCCTCAGGGCACCTGGGTGGCTCAGTCGGTTAAGCGTCCGACTTCAGCCAGGTCACGATCTCGCGGTCCGTGAGTTCGAGCCCCGCGTCGGGCTCTGGGCTGATGGCTCAGAACCTGGAGCCTGTTTCCGATTCTGTGTCTCCCTCTCTCTCTCTGCCCCTCCCCCGTTCATGCTCTGTCTCTCTCTGTCCCAAAAATAAATAAACGTTGAAAAAAAAATTAAAAACAAAAAAAAAAAGAAAATGAAATCCTGCAATTTATGGTAGCAGCGAAATAACTACAACAAAAACAAACCTGGGATCCTTTGACTCAATGCAGAAAAGGCATCTGACAAAATTCAACACCCATTTGTGACCAAAACTGTCAGCAAACAAAGAGTAAAAGGGAATTTGCTCGGGCTCACAGTGGGCCTCTGTGGAAAACTACTATCAGAGTTAATGGTGAGATAGTCTCTGCTTTCCCCTTAATATCGGGAATAAGGCAAGGGTACGCCTTCTCATCACCAATCCTATGTTTGCTTTTTAAGACTCTTAATCATGTACACCAGCAACATAACCCTACACATGCTGTGGTCATTCGATTTAAAGTATAGTGCTATGTTTTGGGAATTTGTGTGTAAATTCAGAGATGCCATCTACTATTAGTGGTTGAGGAAAAGAGAGTTCCCATAACCCAAAAGCTAAAATGCAAATGTCCGTTTTTAAAAGTTTACAAATATCTAAACTCTTGTATTAAGTCTATTTAATGCTCAGCAACCGCAGCTCCAGCCAATTGGCGTCTTTATTCCCACACAGTCTCTTATGTGTAATTTAGTATCAAGGGCATGAAGACAGAGACTATGTTTTTGCCATATTCTGTGATTCTCATCCTGAGCACGTAGCATAATAGTATGCCCATGTGGCTGCCACAGGACTTAAAGCATCTAAAGGAAAATACGTACCAAGTTCTCAGAAGGAAGGCAGTGAGAACAGTCCATGTTAACAGGACTAGCACTAACAAACCCTCATTAGTCTTCCCCTTCATGGCTGGTTTTCACCAGGCCCCAGTTCTTGGCTGCCTTCTCGTTCCATTGCTGGTGTTAATAGGCTGGCCTGAGTCTTCCCAGTAGAGAATGACAATATTTCCCAGACATCTAAGGGAAACTAAACTTCACTTGCCCTTGAGTTGTGATTTTAGAAGAAAAGACAACCGGCATGATTTCTGTCCCCAGTGCCATGCCCCTCCACACCCTTTCCAGTTTCTTTCCCTCTTGTATTGTCTTCCCCGATTATCCCATTCTCTATACGCATTAATCTCCACATTAACTCCAACTAGCTCGGAAACTCTGCTTTCAGCTGGATGGGGTTAAAGCAATGTCTCCACTACTGGAGTATACTTCCTGGTCTAGGTATTTGTCTTTTGAATCTGTGCTCCATAAGCCACCTTCATAGTGAGCAGATTTTGCTGCCAAAGTAAATGAGTTTCCCTGGAAATAGTCTCAGATGATTCTGGGCAGAGGTGAAGAAGCAGGAGGGAGAGAGAAAGAAAAACAATTTACCCTTGACTATGATTGAAATTGTTAAGTACAGATTACTGACAATTTAAAAGGAAAATACACGCTTTA
The DNA here is from genome assembly GCF_027475565.1 of Acinonyx jubatus. Taxonomy (NCBI): domain Eukaryota; kingdom Metazoa; phylum Chordata; class Mammalia; order Carnivora; family Felidae; genus Acinonyx; species Acinonyx jubatus. Next base: position 76,410,336 of record NC_069380.1, read on the forward strand.
ATTATATGAATGCTTTAATATCTGAACTTTTAAAAACGAACGCTTCCATTTAATATTTCAGAATATCTACCTCACTCGCTATCACTGCAGTTTATGCAGGATCAGAGAATCATGGAAAGAAGAGATTCAAGCAGCTTTCTGGTTCCACATCTTTGGGTTACAGAGGAGGCTCTAGGAATACATTTTGAAGCTCTAAGAGATGTTGGTTAATTTCCATCTCTTTACATTTTTGTCATCACACTCTACCTTTTGTCAACAACAGTGAATTATCCTAGCTACCTGGGCTGAGGACAAGGTTTTGTGGAATATGTACCTAGGGGAGACTGGTGGAGGATGAGTGGAACGTAAAATGGCTGATACATCAAAGCATCAACTCAATACACTTGTTTTAACCGGAGTGGGTTAAACTTTAGTATAGGTAGCACAACTAAGTGAGCTGGGGGAAGTCACAGAATGTGTCACGACACTTCACTAAGTCAACAAATGTTTATTTAGCACCCACTACGTACACCATTCCAAATGCTGGAGAAGCAGAGGAAAACATTTTAGCAAAAGTCATTGATAGTGTTTGGACTGAGCGCTGAGGGGAAGGTAAGAGCCTGGAGTGTTCGGGGAACTACCGGTGGGGCTGGTGCTGAAGGATAGAGTCTGACACTCACAAATCAGGCATTTGTTGCCTGTGCACATACATCCCAGTTTATTCTTATTTGTGAGGAAGTTAACACTGCATCTTGCTTGAAATTGGATTTTAGTGAACTAATGAAACTCTGTAAATGTAAAACCTAAGTGTTGAAGCCAATTTCTGTCACCAGACTGAACTTGGTTCATAATTCTTGTGCTGTGTTGTTGTTCAGGACACTCCTTTAGACACAGCCTCATCTAGATCTCAGACAACCTTTGTGATCACAATTTTCATTTGCCTACTAATGTATAAAAAAAAAAGGCTGTCCCTGTCTTCGACCAATGTGACCAGTTACTGATTGTGACTCGTCATCTGACCTTGCATAGATGTTACCTAAAGGGTCCCTTCCCAACACCCCCAATCGATGCTTGGAAACATTGTGTTTGGGGGTCTGTTAGGACTCCCTTCAAGTATTTGGTTGTGTACAATTAGCCATCTTGACCAAATCCCAGGAAATTTTGTATAATCAGAGAATCCTGGAAGGAGGTCATCCAAGTTGTTTTCTACATGAACACCCTCTGGTACAGAGAAGCTTCAGAAATATATTTGAAACTCCAAGAAATGTTGACTAATTTCTATCTTTATGTGTTTTTGCATTAAAATTCTACTACTCTTAGTCGACACCAGTGGAGTGCCCTAGTTATTTCAGATTTAGCTTGAAGTAAACTCAGTGAATCTATGTTGTAAGTTTCATTCTAAAATATTTATAGAATAAGCAAGACAGTCAAAGCTTTTCCTGGCCATGCCTTTGATCCTATCTACAAGTTACTCATTTTCCTTCAACATGTGCTTATCTTTTCTTCTTAAGAGGATTCTTCCTGGATAGTTTGGAAAGATTTCTTTATTCTGCTTAGAGTACCAAAAATATATCTGATATTTATAAATCACAAATGACTTGCAACTCCCAAATATAAATGTTTAAGATATTTTCTTTAGGATGCATGACTAAGACAAATCATCACTTTGAAAAAGGTACAGCATAATAGAGGGCACCTGGGTGGCTCAGCCAGTGTCTGACACTTGACTTAGGCTCAGGTCACAATCTCACAGTTCAGAGGATCGAGCCCCACTTCGGATTCTCTCTCTCCCTGTCTCTCTGTCCCACCCCCACCTGCACATGTGCTCACCTGCTCTCTCTGGAAATAAATATTTTTTTAAAAATGTATAGCATAATTGATATTAGTTTTTTCTCTCTCAATGCATGGGTTATTATTATTTTTTTAACATTACAGGAAGGAAGTCTAACACTGGAATGAGCAAAACCACTCTCAATTTCTTAGAGTCCCTAAACTAATTCTGAAAGCTAAACAAAAATAACTATGGAAGAGTTCTACCATCGCCAAAGGCTGAAAAATCTCTTCCTCTTCTCACTACTCTACTGAATTTCTTACATAAAAAGACAGCCCTACTGTCCTCAAGCGAAGTTCAAGGCTTCCTGTGAGCCTAGGGGCCTGGTGTCTACAACGTGGAGGACAGCTGCAGGTGTATGGTATTAGAGAGTGACAGGCCAGCCTGAAGGCTCACAACCATCTAAGTCAACTACTCAGGACCCTGCTAACTTCAGCCGTGTCAGAATTCAGGCCAGGTACCGACAGTTTCCACTTTGCCCACAAAAGCTAGGAATCTGGAGTCTTAGATAAAAATTTTTGGATTTCTTAAAAAATTGCCCAGTAATTCAACTTTTAAAGCACTATGCCAGCCTGTGTGATGGGGGTAACTGAACCTCACGGTGCTCCTGATTGGTCATCTATAAAGTGGATTTTTTAATGACACCTGCTATTTAGAGGTGTTAGAAATGAATTTTAACTGCTTAAGGTATTGCGTAACATCTAGCAAGAGTCATAGTTCACTACTGAATCAGTAGAGAATCAGTTCTCTTGTTTTATTACTATTATTATTACATACGAGACACAGAGCATGGTTGGAACTGGGCAGTGACTGGGCTTATTTGTCCTGGCCTCCGGGCTTACTCAGAAGAGTAAGCAGTATCATGGGAAGCAACAGACCTTTATAAAAATGATTATATTTTGGACACGTTCTGTAATTTGATGATTCAGTCCTCACAACATTACTAGATGAGCTAGATGTTACTTTCATTTTACCAATGGGGAAACTGACACCCCAAGCTTTTAAGTAATTTGTGCAAGTTTACTTAGTACATACATAGTACTTCTAATTATCAGGCTTGTGTGAATACCGATTCCCTTCTCTACACAGGGCACATCATTGCCTTTCTCAGAAAGTGGGAATTTAAGCAAAAAGAAGGACCTGGTGAACTGGCCATGAGCGAGAGATCATGTCTGGAAGATTGGCAATTAAAGACGGGTTAGAAGAATAGAAAGCTGAGGTCCTGGGGACTGAAGCCAGGCTGGATGCCTCCAAACCCAGGTGTTAGATCTGGATGAGGTGCCAAGGGCTAGGGACAACAAAAGCCCAAAGGCCACCAGTTTGACAACATCAGAGTTATTTGACTAGATGCAAGGAGGTAGGACACTCCAGAACCATGGCATGCCGTTCCACGACAGCAAAACAGAAGGCATCTTATCTTTTGGTGATGAGGAAGGAGAAGGACTCAGAGGAGGGGTCTAAGGGAAGAGCGACCAATTTTAGATTGGTTGCCGCTTCTGAGTCAGAAATGGGGGAAGCAGGAAAGACTAGGGACTCAGTGCCAACACGGAACTAAGGCGGTTCAACATCTGCACGTACCAGTGATAGAGGAGAACAGCAACGTGGGCACAGGGCAGTACAGTTAAGAAAGAGAGAATCATTAGGGCAGTCTTTAGCTGCTCCAGGACCTTGGGAGACATGGCGTTTCCTGTTCATTTTGCAGGTGGATCTAAGTCTGTTATCAGCTGGATGCCCTACAGGGCTGCTTGCTTTCCTTCTCAGGCTGTGGGCTTATTTCCACGAATCTCAGACAGGTGTTACCGCTTCAGGGCGTATAGGACTCCCACTGGGATTGATCACTGAGCTGAAGGCAGGTACAGCCAGAAAGGCTTTACATTCTGAAACCGTTTCGTAACAGGAACAAACAGAAGCAAGAAGACAGGTAGCACAGTGATGGGAGGGAACGCATCAACGATGGTGGGCTGGACCAAGGCTCAGGCTTGGCCTTCAGCTTTGGAGGTCCACAGATGTCACCTTTCAGCAAATCAAGAGGGATTTCATTAAAGAAGACAGGTGATTAAAACCAAAATCATCATTAGAAGCTTGCATCGCAGACATCAAAGAAGAAGGGTCACCCCCAAGGACTGGACTGTTTATGATATCAGGAGAGATTGCCTGGTGAGTTCCAGGTAGGAGCCCAGACTAGGGACCTGACCTTGAATGACTTACTTAAGTTATACTGTGTCTGTTTTCTCATGCAAAGTGGGGATAATAATCTACTTCATAGGTTCGTCAGGAGGTTTAACAGACTTAACATACATAAAATTCCTAGTACAAACTCTGGCAGGTGATAATAAAAGCAAGTTAGTCGTTCTTACTGTCCTAATTACCTGTGTTACAATTACAGAGTCACAATTCTGGTCAGCTTCTGTCCCTGCCATGTTCTCATGGAGACTGCCAATGTTTTTTTCTGTGATTCTCATTTTACTAAGTTTCCTGGCTGACCAAACTTTCTTCTAATTAACACTTTCATTTTAAAAATATGCTGATATTTCAATTTGGTAAAAATAAAGTCTTACTGGCCTGGATGGCATTTTTTAGAGGCAATTTTGAAACTCTGTGCTCTAATTATGTGCTAATGTTATCTGTCATTTAGCTCTGAATGGGGAGCTATGTCTCCAGGTTTCCAGGCAGAAGTGACGATGGGCTGGCCTGAGTAATTGGGGGGTGGTTCTGGGTCCAGGCCTGGTTTAAGAAAACCCATTTTCCCATCTGCCTATATATATATATTTTTTCCTACTGGAAATTATTATTTTGTATACAGTTCCATTTACATGTAAATAATCAGCTCAGATTTTCATGTGTTTCAATTATTGGGCTTCCATTTTGAAGTCAAGAATGTTCTACTGAAAGACATTTGCAAACCACTGATCAAAAATACATCCCTGTATTACATGTATGTGTTATGGAAGTGTCCTAGTATGTGTGATCCTACCGAGATAACGCTGGGTAAGCGCTGTTTTCTAGGTTATTCTGGATTTCTGTGGTTAGCAGAAACTACAGATGCACTGGGCAATCCTGGAAGATACAGGACACGAAACACTGGTCACCGAATAATAGTTTTCATGTACCCCTGTTTTTCATGCAAATTGCTTGACACTCACAATGTCACACAAGAATGTAAAGGTGCACCATGACGTGTGAATGGGGGGGACCAGCGTGGGGTGGGGCTCAGATCCCCATGTCTAAGCCACCCTTTGCCACCCTACGAGCAGGCTGCAGCCTGTCCAAGAACCGTGAGGCGGCCGCTCTTGCCCACAGCACATTTGGTTTGAAAAGCCCAAGAAGCAGAAAGGAAGACAGCAGAGACTAGATGTGAAGTGATTTTCCCACCTCTCAGCACGAAAGAGCCCTCATCCACGATATCCAATTCTATTTCCTATTTTTTTGAAGGACTAGAAGGAATCAGTCCGCAAATCCTATTGATACTACAGCTGCAGAAACCTTCACATCTACTCCTCATGCCCTTCCTTCTCCGGTCCCCCAGTCATTGAACTAATCCTCATCGTCTCTTCACCCAAAGATCCCTCAGCCCTCTTAATAAGTGTCTCTCCACTTTTTTGTTTCAAAATTAAGGCATCAAGACACGTTCACCTAAGTAGCAATCTTTCCCAAATCCACCTTAGCTCATGATGCTTAGCTGTGGCTCAGTGTGAAATCATCTGAGACTCATTCAGGCTTGGGTCTCTATCAGGGTAGCTTCCCAGCTGTGGGACTCCTAAAGCTGCTTCTCACCTTTAAAGGAGGGGATGCACCCGACTCGCAGGTTGTTTTGAGGGCTAGACAGCACAGTAAATGTGTTTACCATATACGTTCCTTAATAAATATTAAATAAGCTTCAATTATTATTGCTATATTCATTTTAGGAAACTGGCAAGAAAAAAAAAACATTTTGGTCAACAGAACGCCAAACAGCATATTTGGTTTGACACCCATGCGGAAATATCTTAATGGCTGTCAACTGAGAGGTTGTTTTAAGGCAAAAGGCAATTTCAGGTTCTGCCATCATTCTGACCGGTGATTAAGTGGAGGGCCAACAACATCAGCTAACAGGGTAGTGAAAATGTACAGTAACATAAGCAAGCTCTCCAAAAAATGTGGATATTTGAAGCCAGGACAGCCTTGGGACCAATATCCCATACGCCAACAAAAAAGTTCAGAAACTACAAAATGGGCATGAATGAGTCATGATCCAGGGAGGGGGGTTGGTCTCTGGTGTAAAGCGAGAGGAAGCGGGTTAGTCCGTGACTAACCAACCCAAATGATTCCAACCAAGGAAAGCGCCCTCAGTCATGAAAGTAAATAATCCAGGCTTCCAGTTATGGAATGAATAAATCATGGTAAGAAAAGGCGCAGCCTAGGGAATACAGTCAATGGTATTGTGACAGTATTGCATGGTGGCGGATGGTAGCTACATTCCTGGTGGGCACGGCATAAGGTAGGGAGATCCAAATTGCTATGTTGCACACCCGAAACTAACGTCACGTGGTGTCAACCACACTTTCAATTGAAAAAAAAAAAAGTTTACATCCTGAATGGAAGCATCCATGATTTTTATCTGGTCGTATTTTATTATGCGTGCACAAAGAACTGATGAGATTAATTTTCATAAATGGATATTGCGTTCAAGTGAGCAACATTCTTTAGCTTTTATTCCTTTCATCAGGAGAGATGCTGCTTCAATAGTTCTTTGAGATCTTTCACATTTTCCAGAGCTTTATTTATAATTAGTAACAAGCTGTTAAAATCTTCAATTGTTCCATTTATCGAATGGATGTTCGTGAAGTGTGTTTTATCTTCCTAAAAGTTCCACAAGGTTCTCATTCCCTTAGTTCTCTGTTCATCTGGGTAGCCTCGGCGCTGGATAAACATCCAAGGATGTAAACAACAATGGCATTACAGAAAGGCTTCCTTTGTAATGATGGTAAAGTAAAATTATAGAAGAAGCTGAGAATTTTTGTGATAAGCTTATTTTCTAGTGGAGATGATTCTTAGTTTCCCCTCCGTACTTAAAATGCTCATGAAAAAGACAGAACTCCAAGCCACATGGTTTGCGCAGTAGGTAGGAATAAAAGTGAGATTCATGGGTTATTCATAATAACCTAGGGCCTAGGGCTTAAGATGAAAATTCATTACTGCAATAAAATGAAGACAAAGGTCTAAGCTTCCCAGATGACTTCCCTCACAAGTGTTGGCTGGGACAGGTAAAAAGAAGCAAAGAAATCCACGGGCAGACCACTTTGGTGGTGTAGGCAATGGCTCATTGCAGGCTTTTGGCTCAGGGAATGGAGAGGAAGAGTCAGATGTTAGTGACCTGGGAGAAACACGATTAATGGGTCATGAGGGGAAAATGGGGCAAGGGAAAGAAGTCAAAGACTCAGTCCTTGTGAGGGTGGCTGGGAACACAGCACTGCCAAATTAAAAAATGAAACAAAACACAAAAGACTAGGCATTTGGGGGACACGAAAGAGAAGGAACAGTTGTGAATTCACTTCAGTGTTTACTGAATGTGAGTTTGTACCAGGGAACTCAGGGAAGGGACAGCCAACAGGCAATTAGACATCAAAAAGGTGGAAATGTCGAGGGGGCAGGGAGGAGCTTATTCGATCCAGTGCCCTGAGAGGTAGGTGCAGGAACATGGGGAACAGACACGACTTGGCAAACTATTCACCGCTCCCATGGTGCCAATCTGAAATGGATCCTTCTGGATGAACATCAGATCAGTAGGTTTAATAATATAAATGAATGTATGAAAGGAAACACTGGGGGGGGGGCAGGAAACATGTGAAAGAAGTCTGGGGAAATGAACAAGATAAAAGAAAAATGAGAAAAAATAGCGATTGAAGTCAATAGGAGCTCAGAATTAAATGATTAAAGACCAAGAGATCACTTCGGAAAGCCGGAATAGGATGAATTCCCCCAAAAGTACTGTTTGGGGAATATTTGTGGAACGTGAGATTTGAAATGGAGATTTTAAGTGGGTGGCGATCATTGCAGACGGAAACTAAGGCAGGAATAGAGCGGTGCCTGAAAAACCACTTGAGACCCAGTTAAGAGAGAGAGAGAGAGTGAGAGAGAGAGAGAGCAAGCAAGCCCTGTCCCCTTGGGACCCTGAGGACCTAGCAAGATTTGGGTCTGGGCAGAAACTGTTCAGAATGAACACAGGATCTGTCCATTTGGTTCCCTGCTGTATGGCTAGCACCTAAATACGTGGCTGTCTTATAAATGTGTTTGCATAAATAAGCCAGAAAAAAATAAAGCACAAGAAAGACCAGCTTACTAGGTTCTTTAATTGTATATGTACGTCTAGTTTGACTAGTCTGTCTGTTTGTAAATATCTGTAAATTTTCCCATGATCAAATAGGCTTTTCCTTCCTGTACAAGCCACTGCATTTGATGAAGCACATGACTCAAATGTCATGGAAGGGTATTAAAGGACAAAGATACCGGGCACTGGATATGACCAGGGTCCAGATCATGTCTCCTGGTATTCATTCACCATCGTCCTGTTCTCACACAATACCTTTGAATAATATCAAACACTTCAGTTTTACTTTTTAGGAGAGAAGTTAAGCAAACTAATATTTTAACTATTTAAACTGAATTTTTGAGTCACATTAAAAGGCTTTAGTGTCACAAATTTTTTAAGTGCTGATTAAGAAGGGGCGCGTGGGTGGCTCGGTCAGTTAAGTATCTGACTTCAGCTCAGGTCATCATCTCGCAGTTCGGGGGTTCAAGCCCCGCATCGGGCTCTGTGCTGACAGCTCGGAGCCTGGAGCCTGCTTTGGATTCTGTGTCTCCCTCTCTCTCCGCCCCGCCCCTACTCGCACTCTGTCTCTCTCTTAAAATCAACACTTAAAAAAGTTTTAAATACCGATTAAAAAAATAAACATGAAAAACCAAAAGAAAATGGCAAACCTTGGTTGAAATAATGGCTTAAGTTTGAACTGAGACAGCAAGCCCACAGTGCACACTCCTGATGCCACAGAGGATATTTCTAAATCCTGTGTTTAAAAATGACGCATAAAAGCATAATTTATCAGACTCATACCTACACAACGCAAGCAAGACAGTCAAATAATGAAGTTTAAAAATAAATTTTACTGATGTGTATAATAATTTCCACAAAAAGTCAGCCTTTCCCATGACGGAGAGTGTGAGAGAAGATAAATAAATGTGTTGCAGGAAAGAAAGATTCATTACAACACAGGACACAACACATGTATGCCCTTAAATATTAATGCCTATTTGTAGAAAACCTCTCACTTGTAGATAGGTCCAAATATAGAGAACATCTTCTCTTGAAACTAATTTTATTTATCTGCCATTATGTTTAACTAGGGGTAAAGGTTAGGAGTCCACGAGTTGCAAACGGGCACCTCTATAAAATGCAATCTCGGCATAGTCTGGTGACTGACTCAATGGCAGCACATAGTAGGTGCTCAGAGATTGTGTTTTAAATAAATACTTGGTAGGAGTTTGTTGTTAAGCACTTCACTAAAAAAGGACCTAGGGAAATAGTTAGTGACATTTAATTTGTTTTCAAATGTGCTTATTTAAATGTGCCTCGCATAATCCGAGCAGTCCTTCTGGTAATATATTCACATCTGCATCTTCCAATTTTATTAGCACCATGAGGCACTTCCTTTTTAGTATTCATATTAACCGTCCTAAGTAATTTTCTTTTTAGTTGCGGTTTTGTCAGAATTATCTTTTCGTTTTTTCTTGCATATACTTGAGAACTTTGATATGTCTGAGATAAAAAATTGATTATAAAATGAGGACTCACTTTGCTCATAAAATATCCCCCCAAAATCTTTTGCTAAGAATAGTGAGGACAAATGTTCTGATTATACTAAGGTAAAGAAGAGATGTTCCCTAGGTGCTTTGCTTTAACTGAGCATTTTGACCTAGTCATTTTATTGTTTGTATGCAATGCTAACATGGATTTTCATAAAGATTTGGCTTATTTAAAGAGAAAAAAATCTAGATAGAGCAGTCTATGATTTGGTGTCCTTACCCCTTAGCAGATTTAAACTGATTGATAGATATAAGCTTGTAATTTGATGTGGTCAATTCTACTGCCCACAAGTTGCTGGCGATTCTATTAGCTTTGCAGAGGGGCGGAGAAGTTACGATCATGAACCCAGCCAACCAGAAGCCATCTGAACATCCTTACTTCTTAGTATACTTACATTCTCCAAAGTGAAAGAAGAATGTTGGAATAGTCCAGAAAAAAACATGCTCATGAAAAATAAACGGGAAAAAATAGAGCCTAGAATAAACCTTGAATAAATTCACATGATCCTTAAACCTCTTACTTGCTTCCATGGGCTATACTAGACCTGTGTCTTGACTTAGATTTATATGGGTTGTTCCATTTTCCACAACAAATTGTTCTTTTTCTTAATTGTTTTCTAGGACAAGAGTAACATTTTTATACAGGTCCTTTCCAAAATAAAAAAAAATTAAAACTCTTTTTCTTACTGCTTTAAGGAACCTGCAGCTTACCCATTAGCTTCAACAATTATCAATATTTTGCCGATCTTATTTCATCTACTATACGCATACTTTTTTTCTTTTTTACCTTGAAATAATTATAGATTCACAGGAAGATGGCACGCAAAACAGGAACACCACAATATACAAGTTCCCTGCACTGTTCACCAAGCTTCCTGCACTGGTACATCTTATGTAATTACAGCCTCTGACCAAAACAGAAACCTGACCAACTGACATGGGGATAATCCACAGAGTTTTGTCAGGTTTCATCAGTTTTACAAGCACATGTGTGTGCACCTACATATGTGTGTGCATGCACGCACATTCATGGTCTGTGCAATTTTATCACTTGGGTAGCTTCATGTAAGCACCACTACATTCGAGATACAACTGTTTCATACTCCCTTCTACTAGTTCATGATAGGCACACCCACACCCTCTCTCTACAGCCCCTACTTCCTAAAAACCACAGATCTGTTCTTCGTCTCGATGACTTTATTATTTCACAAATGCCACACAAATGGGGTCATATAGTATGCAGCCCTTTGAGACTGGCTTTCCCATTCAGTAGAAGTCCTTTGAGATTCTTCCCAGTAGTTGCTTATGTTTGTTATTTTTTATGATAGCGTATGTGATTTTTTTTTTATTATATCATCTGGATATACCACTGCTTGCTTAACCATTTACTCATCGAAGGGCATGTGGGTTGTCTCCAGTTTGGGCTACCACGAATAGAGCTTTTATACCCATTCACGTACTGTGTTCGTGCGAACACAAATTTTCATCTCTCTGGGGTAACTGCTGGGTCACATGGCTGGTGCGTGCTTAGTTTTAACAGAAACCAGCAAGCTGCTTTCCAGAATGGCTGTGACATTCTACATTCCCCCTGGCAGTGTATGAGTGCTTCCATTTCTCTGCATCTTCACCAGCATTTGGAGTTATCACTATGTTTTCATTTTTGCCATTCTGATAGAAGTCTCGTGGTACATCACGGTGCTTTAATTTGCATTTCTGCCATGGCTCAGGGTGCCAAGCAGGAAAACTCATTTTTAATTTGAGTGACCCCATCCACTTTCACCCGTGATTTATTTTTTAACTGGACTCTTGACCACCATGTTTTTAAAACTACGTGTCACATTTATAGTTGGGACGGACTGCTTTTCATAGTCGAGAGGAATGCTAGTATGTTCTTTACCTAAATCCATTTACTAATATTTTATGTTCTCATGTCCACCACATTTTGGTGTGTTTACACATTTCTGATTATAAAGCGATTTACGTTCAATAAGAAATACAAAAAAAAAAAACCTGAAGGAGGTGAAAAAGGAATAAGAAAAGCACATGTCTAAAGACTCATCTCTTAGTAATTATCCCATACCCCGACACACACACACACACACACACACACACACACACACAGTTACAAAATTGGAATTGTACTCTTTATATTTTGCTTCCTGCCTCTTTAAAATGTAATATACCATGACGTCGTTTCCATCATTATTATTCTATATTATTATTTTTCTTGGCAGCATAGCATTTCTTTTCACGGATGTAATATAATTTTTTGAGAGAATTCGCATTTTCTCAGTATTATAACCACTGCATTGGTGGTGCCTTATTCACCTGCCTTCACAATATTGTACACTTATTTTCTGAGGTTCATTTCTCAGAAGAGATATTGTTTCCTCAAGGACTGTCTATAATTTACAATGGTTATTCCCCTCCGGCATTTTTCATGTCCCGGTTTGCTTATTCTTCTACTGAAATAAAGAAATGGTAAGAGACTAAGTTGACTCTATGGCGAAATCTTCATCTTCCACATTGTCCCGTAAGCTCATTATTTACGTCCTCCCGATGAGACACATCTAGAACACCACTAAATAACTGCAGACTATGTCAGCTGTGCTGAGGCATTTGCACACGAATAGGTCTGGCAATGTCTGAAGGGATCACATGGTTCATTTTGAGCCAATACCACGCGTGTTTGAGCAGGAACCGCGACCTTTTTCTCACCATCACACACTTGGTGCCTAGCATCACTCGACAAATAGTGGATGTGAAATAAATACTTGTCTGAGCGAATGAGGTACTGCGTGGGGGTCTGCAGTTCAAAAATGTGTGTTCAGCCCTGTTTTGAGCCCTTTCACGAGCAGGAATGTGTATGTGGCCAAGGGTCCACTCACCCGACAAGGAGCAGACTTGCGTTCTGTGTGTGTGCGGAGCTCAGGGGCAGCACCCACAATCATATCTGCCCCTGTTTGAAGCCAGCCATCGGGTGTCAGGGCTCACAGCCATTACGTTCTCCAGCAGCCACGGGGCCCAGAACCTACCTGCCGGCCACAGCCCCTGCTCAAGGGCAGTGCGCTGTCTCCCCTCGACAGTTCTGGACTACACTTGGGAGGCGTCGCTAGGATCTTGCTGCATGCAGTCAGGAGCATTTAAAAGGCTTCTTATTCAACTCTTGGTCCTGGGGCACGGATGGCTGCTCCTTCAAATGCAGGGTGATTCTGACCCTTTGCTTTCTGTTTACCTCCTGCCCACCCCTCTGGCTCGAATTTGCTCCCTTTCTTTCTCATGTAGCATTTTCATTAGCCCAGCCTCTGACCTCCAGTCAGCCTCCCTGCTCTTTCCTGGTTCTACAGTCACCCTGCGTCTTGGACCCACATGGCACATAATTGGCTCCAGTTCGGCATCAAGCCATGTGTTTCAACAAGTGCCCGCTCACCGTGCGACGATGACTGGCGCTAATTTGACCGACAACAGGAACTAAATCATGCAGATATATCAAAGAGAAGAGACTTGAATGTTTAACAGCGTTCTTCTCTCTCCAATACTTTAACCTAAGGAGAAATTCTAGCATTAGGGGTGTTAGTCACATGGCATGGAAGGAGAGGAGATAATTTTTGATAGTCTGGTACCTTGAGTCACTTGGCTCCACCTTAGTGTAGAGTTGGCCTTGTCCATGCAAGTGGAGACACAGAATATTTATTTAATATTTACATGGAAGAATGGGAAGGATGGTGTCCAAAGATGGGTCATGGTCCGGACTGGTGCTCACATGCACATACACACGTTTGTGTTGTATTCTTACATTCTTGTACGCATTACTGATTCTTTCAATCATTCGAGAAGCATATAATGAGCACCTCCTACCTAACAGCCAGGAGCTGTTTTAGGTGACAAGGCATTTAGGACCCCATGATGGACCCACACTTGTGATTACAAGTAGCCCTGGGATTGCTTTTGAAAGTTAAATGTCTGCAAGTGACATAAGAGACTTACAGGGTAGAGTTTCAAGGGGCTGACGCTGTTAGCATGCCCCAAATAGGGTTCAGGTAGGCACTGGCCTTTTTCAAGGTGCTGTGATGGGAGAAGAAGAGCTCTTCCTGGCTATCTTCTGGATGCCTGCAGAGCCCAGCTGTGCTGTCTGAGCACTGTGCGAGTGCTGCAGTGGGCGGGAACACAGGACGGGTTGGGTGGAGTGTGAAACTGGAAGAAGCAATGGGGAGACGTCCTCATTGTCCAAACTAGAGGAGAAAGCCTGACCTAGATCATTGACAATGGAAGTATAAGAATGAAATGGATAAAAGGGAAGAGGTAGCACTGCAGAGGGTATATTTGGAGGGTGGAAGAGAGAAAGAAATTATAGTGACTGAGGAGATTCAAGCAAGAATGCTGGTAGGATAGAATGATGCCTCTTCTTTGAAAAGTCCAGGAAGATAATGCACAAGCAGGCTGGTAGAGTAGGTAAAGAGAAATTTGCTTTTGATCCTGTTGTCAGGAGCATGGGGAGCATGGAGGTCAAGACTCCAATCTGCCCCTAGAGCTTAGGAAAGGGATCGGCGCTAGAAATGTAGGTTAGCGAACAAAACTGTGTTTAATAATAATAGCGAACGTCCACAGAGCTCTTAATATGTGTCAGATGCTATTCTCGGTCTTTTAAATATAGTAACTCATTTTATCATCAAAACAACCTATGCCGTAGGTCTCATTAACGTTCCACATGTCACAGATAAGGAAACCAAGGCACACAGAGGCAGGATGCCTTGCTAGGATTCCACAACCAGTAAGTGGGCAGAGTGGACTGTCTCCCATGACCTCTCTCCTCCACCATGGTGCAGGGGCCAATGTGGGCGGCAGCAGGTTTCTTCCAGGTGTTTGTCCAGGTGGAGGTGGGGGTTGACAGATGGCGATGGAACGGTGACAGGAATAAGGCACGAACTGAGCATATGACAGAAATGATGACGTGCCTTCCACCACTGGTCCCCCTGGAAGCCCAGCCCGGTGTTGCATTCTACTTAGTACCCTGAACAGAAGACAGATCCCAAAACTTCAGTCCAAGGGTCAGAGCCAAGATCCAATGTGCTAGATGGCGCCATTAAGGGGAGAGTGCAGCCAGAAATTAAACCTGAAAGAACAGCTACAACCGAAAGACTGGGGGAAGCAAAAGAGTGAATGAGAAAGACAGAGGAGGAATCATCCATCAGGAGGGGTGTGGGGAAACAAGAAGGTGCCAGTCCCAGAACCCTGGGGGACTGACAGGTTCCAGGACGAGAAGGTGGCTTCTGGCCAGCACGGGAGGGAGAAGGAAGACCGGGGAGGTGAGGACTGAGAATGGAACACAGGCATTGGAAAGACCTGATGAGCTTGAAGACTGGGATTTTAATAGAGCCATTGCTGCAGTGACACAGGAAAGCCAACTACAGGAGTGAGATCACAAAACGGACGCATGAAGTTTAGGGCGCTTCCTAGTGTAATTTGGGGTGTGGAAATGATGAGGAGCCAGACGTGTGCCTGATGCGGGGCCAGAGAGATAGAGGGCAGAAAGCTGCCCTGTGGAAGGTGTCTTATGGACGCCATGGGCGAATTCCCCCGCCTCCATGGCCTGAATCAGCCTAAAATTGAGAAACAAAGTAAGGCTGTGCCAATCTCATTAGGCATCCCTAATAGTTATAAAGAGATAATTTGCAAGAAGATGAAAGAATCCAAATTCATGTTGCCAATACTAAATATTTAGCCAATGGAAAATATAGGCTTTGAATGGGCTGTGAAAAACCTCAAAACGATGAGCTACATTTGAAATACTTTGTGCCCTGGAGATGATGTTTCAATCCCTGGCTGTGCCAGATGGGGTGTGAGTCACAGCACAGGAAATAACACTGGATTTCATATTATTTTGCTTGCACAAAGGATGTGGACCTTCTGAGGCCAGTTCTCCTGTAGATGAAATGAAAACCCGAAGGGAGGCAATTAGGACGGCCGGGCTCTGCTGAACAGCCCTTGAGTGCGGACCGCAGGCTGGGTCAGAGCTCCGTGGCAGGGCACCAGGGACGGCAGGAGCCTGCTAGCACATCATCAGGCGGAAATGTCTGCTTCTCTTGTGCCAGAATGCAGATGCAGACATAAGGACCCCTCCGTGAGCTTTATATCGCTGTGTAGACTCGTCGGTCGGGATAGGAAGGTCTGGGATGAGTTAATTAGGTTTTCCCCATCTCCCCTCCTCGTTAATAGATTGCGGGTGTCCAAAGCCATCTTCTCTTAAAGCACCTAGGCTAGATTAGATGCATTTAACGCTTTATAATAACATACTGTGCCCTGATCACTCAGGGGTTATAATCCCCAGAACAAACAACACTTAATAAGCCACAAGGGTGTGAAATAATACGAGCTTCCAGAATGACAGGGCATAGTGTCATTTTAAAAATAGGTACAGCAAGACATATTTAAATAAATGCTTGAGATAGTGCAGCCCGTTTCTTCTTTTCCTCCAGCACTTTTATTCTCTGTCCTTGCTGGTTTTCTCCTTCCTGCTTTACACTTGAGTAGATCTCCCTTAACCAGGAAAATTATTTCTCTCTTGACTTCACCTTATTTCTATGGTCTCTGGTCAGTTTCTTTCCTTTAACTAGCAGTCTTCCTAAATGAATACATTGTACATCATGCTTTCCAATTTTCCACCGTCTTTGTCTTTTTTTCCCCATCCCTAAATGTCATTCGTGGCCCTAATGAGCAACAAAGGTCAAATGTGACCTTACTGGCCCAACATAGGGGATTGTCTTGGGCTTTATTTTTCGGGATGTGAATTCCAGGGACTGGGTACAGATCCCAACTCATCCTGCCTACTTGCCCTCTGCTTGCCTTTATAGTTCCCCTGATTTTGCGCTATTTTTTTTCTTCCTTGTTCCCTCACTCTCTGTCTCTCTCTCTCTCTCTCCTAACCCCGTCTCTTTCCTTCTGTCATGCACTCATGCACTTTATTCCATTGACTTCCTTGCTTCTTGCTTCCTCCACCCTCTCCCCCCAGCTCAACTCCACTCTTAGCACTCCTCAACAGTGTCTTTCCCAAACCATCTCTCTTGCTCTCACAGGTGGAACACTGGTGGCCCACAAGCCACATTGGTCCTGAAGAGATGCTTGTTTTTGCCTGCCAAGATTCAGTTAACATTGAGGCATGATTTTTAAACTGAGAGGTTTTTATACTCTGGCTTCCCCTGAAAACTTGAAAAATCTAGATATATTTCTATGTCATAACCAGCTGAATGGCATCGTTCTGGACAGGAACACGATCTCTATGCTCACCCCAAAGGCACCTCCAGCGATTGTCCACCATTCAGAGGATCTTCCTGGGCCCACAGCCCCTCCTCGTGACTACTGTTGTTATGGTTGTTGTTTGCGAAGAGTTAAATCTTTTTGTCATGAGGCAGATGAAAGACACTTCTGCATTATCACCGGTGTATGAGGTCTGGCTCGTGAGCATTTTTTTAAAATTCAATTGGAGTGGAATGGGAGTGCTTTTAATAAACCATTTTTTTTGTCTTACTGAGCAATATAACATACATATACATATACATATACATATACACATACACATACATATACATAACATATAACTGGAGACACCCCAGCTAAATTAAGTACTTAAATGTTAATATTTATTAAAAATCACGAGTTCTGTCGGACACCTCAAAAATTCTATAATTAATTGCCTTATTTTTTATAAATACTTTTTAAATTTATTTATTTATTTTGAGTCAGAGAGAGCGTGCACAAGCAGGGGTAGGGGCAGACACAGAAGGAGAGAGAGAATCCCAAGCAGGCCCCATGCTGTCCGCACAGACCCTGACGCGGGGCTTGATCCAACACACCGTTAGTTCATGAACGGAGCCAAAATCCAGAGTCGGATGCTCAATTCACTGAACCAACCAGGCACCTCCCGCAAAAAAACAGACTAAGCTTTAAAGCACTTTGAGGCTCACAGCAAAATTGACTAGAAGATAAAGAGAGTTCCCACATTGTCCTCACACGTGCACACCCTCCCCCATGTTCAACATCCGCCAGTAAAATGGTGTTTTGACAAATGTACAATGACATGTATCCACCATGATAGCATCACACTCTGTAGTTTCACTGCCCTCAAAATCCTCCTGTGGTCCACCTATTCACCCCTTCTTCCTTCCTAACTGTTGGCAACCACTGATCCTTTCCCTGTCTCCATAGTTCTACCTTCTGCTGAATGCCACAATCTCACAGAATGCAGCTGTGGACTGACTTTTTTCACTTAGCAATATTGATTTAAGGTTCCTCCATGTCTGTGGCTTTCTTGTTTATTTCTTTTTAGCTCTGAATGATATTCCATTATCTGATACCTGTTTATGTACTCACCAATTGGACATCCTGATCACTTCCAAGTTTTGGCAAGTATGACGAAGCTTCTATAAATATCCGTGTGCAAGTTTTTGCATGGACATGAGTTTTCGGCTCACTGGGTCAATGCCCTGGGTTGTCTTACCTCATTTTGTGGTCCTCCCTTTTCTAATGCAGGATTATCAAAAAGCTAGGTAGTGGGGGAGGGGAGCTGGGAGGACCTTCTTCGTTACTACAGACAGTGAACTGTCCGTGTCAGAGGGTGGATAAATAGCCTAGAATTAGAATTTGTCAAGAGTTAGGGCTTCCGCTCTCTGGACACCCCTGTCCCCGTTTAACTTAGAGCTTGAGCACGAGATATTTTTCACTGACGCGCAATGAACGCATAAAAGCGAAAGCAATGGTAAACACCCAGACCACACTACCACCCAGATTTATGTTCCCCGTGACATTTATTATTAATTTTTTCAGAATTTGCTTCTTATCTGAGTAATCTAACAACTTAAGAATTCTTTGCTTGGGACCAGTAAGAATCACCCAAATAAATCAGACTGCATCTAAAGGAAACTCTCTGCTTAGCCTAGTTTAGTAATATATTCAGAGGTTCTCAACAGTATTTCCAGGCCTTTTCTCCCTGGTGCACAAATGGGGAAACTCTTCCCACCACATGGGTTTCCAGTGGGAATCTTCTTTTCAGTGATGGTACAGGTCTTAAGAACCCTCTGACCTCCTTGTGTAGTGGCACATTTCTTATTGGCCTTATTTCAGAAAAATGAAACAGAAGTCCTCTATGATCAGGAGTGGTTTAACTCTAGGAAAAGTCTATACGGACGGCATGTGAGAAGTGTACTATCATGTTCATATTTTTTTTAAAAAAATGGTATTTAAAATCAAAGGGTGTCATCTCATTAGAGAGATGGGACTTGATCGATATGAACTTTCTGCCACAGCTGCCACAATATGCCTCCCATCGCCACTGAGCAGTCCCATAAGTTACTGTCTTTATTTAGTTCATAGTGTAAAATGGTAACATGTGTATGGTATCTGTTGATCTGAGAACATAAGGCCACGATCAGGAGGAAGGTATCACACAGAAAGATTCAGCGATTAAATCATTGGATAGAGTGTTTCCTCACTTAATTTTCCCATTAAAGTTGAATAAATCCTGCCTTAATGGTAAAGAAATTTACATCTGAACAGTAATGGTTTGATTTAAAGTAAAACCCCTACATGAGGCGACGACACAATAGTGTATCTATGGAAGATGAGCACTGGAGGAGACATACAAGGATTTGCTCTAAATCCCTCATTTTTGAGGAATCTAAAATCTGCAATAGTGAGGTGGCTCACCCATGGTCACCCCATTAACTGGGCAGAGGCCAGGCAGAACTGGTGTTCCCACTGGACCAATGAGAAGCACTGCATGTGAAATCAAGAAAACTGTGGAAGAACATTGAGATGTTCAGACATGCAGAACTAATATTGGTATCGATCTAATTGATGACATAATTTGTTAAGCAAATTTGCATCTACAAACAACATGCTGAAGGCCAAGGATTTGTGGTAGGCAGGAGAGAAGCAGGAATGGATTCTATTCCCTAACTTGAATCCTTACAAGCATACAACCTTATTAGGATAAGGGATAATATCCCATTTGCTGAACTGGTAGCTCTATCTTTCCAGGCTGAGATAAAACAAAAGCATATATGTGTTTTTGAACATGTTACGATCTATTTATCGCTCAAACTAAATGGCCAGTTGAAGATAATAAGAACGGATGCAAACAGAAATCTAAGATAGTCTTTGAAACAAATGTTCTAACATTTGTTTCGGTTAAAAAAGCCCAACAAATAAACACTTTCCAAGCATGCTTCCATTGATTGATTTATTTATCTTTGGCAACCTTGTTCAAATTTATCTCTCCACTTGTGCAAGTGCAGACTCTGGGAGTCTTCAGAGATATTTCCAAATGAAAACAGAGACATCGTCTCCACCTTGCCCACTCATTACGTTGTTCAGGACACGTGGTGTAACTGACCCACCTTCTGCCACACTATCCTCAAGTAATCTCTCTTGCTCTATACTTATCCTTTCACTGCTCTCAAAAAACAAAGGAACAGGAAGAAAATAGTACAGAGGAAAACATTCTGCATTTATGCATTTATGCATTTGTTCATTTGTTTTGGGGTTCCAAAAAAACCCCATCTACTTAATGCTGATTTCGTCCTAGACACAATATGTGAAGACAAAGGCAAGGCCTATCCTATGTCAGAAGAACAATTGAGTTTGTGCGGGGCAAATAAATAAGTGACCGGCCCTCACACATGGCATCATGAGCAATCTAAAGCCACTAGAGCAGGAGAGATAAGACAGTTTATTCAGTGGAAGGGACCAGAGAAGGTCTCTGGCAGAAAGACTACTTCAGCTGGTCTTCAAACTAGCAAGGGTGAGCAACAAGAAGTAATAGCTCATTGTGGTTTTGATTTGCATTTCCCTGATAATTTGTGATATTGGACACCTTTTTATATATCGGTTGGCCATTTGTAACTTGTTCAGATGGCTTTACCAAAAAAAAAAAAAAAAAAAAAAAGACAACAAATGTCAGTAAGGATGTGGATAAAAGGAATCCTTGTGCGCTATTGGTGGGAATGTAAATTGGTGTAGCCACTGTGGCAAATGGCATGAAGCTCCTCAAAAAAATTAAATAGAACTACCATATGATCCAGAAATTCTACTTTGAGTATATATTAAAAGGAAGCGAAATCAGGATCTCAAAGAGATACCTGCACTCCCATAGTCATTGCAGCATAATTCACAATAGCCAAGACATAGAAGCAACCTAAATTTCCACTGACAGATGGAATGAATAAAGAAAATATGGCATCTGTGTGTAATGGAACATTATTCAGCCTTAAGAAAAAGAAAGAAATCCTGTCATTTATGAGAACATGGATGAACCTGGAGGTCATTATGCTAAGTGAACTAAGCCAGTCACAGAAGGACAAATACTGAATGATTTCATTTACACGATAAACCAAAAATGACCAAAGTCTTATAAGTAGAGAGTAGAATGGTTGGTGCCAGGGGCTGAGTGTGTGTGTGTGTGTGGGGGGTGTGGAATGGGGAGGTGATGGTCAAAGTTTTGGCTATACAGGATGAATGAATCCTAGAAATTTACTATACTGCATAGTGCTTGTTGTAACAATACTGTATTGCAATCTTAAAATTTTGCTAAGAGGGTAGATCTTATGATAGATATTCTTGATAGATTTATTGATAGATAGGTAGATATATAGACAGATAGATAAAAGGGTAGCAGGAAACTTCCGAATGGATCTGTTTATGGCATAGATTATTCTGATTGTTTCAGAGATGTACACTTAGCTCCAAACTCATCAAATTGTATATATTAATTATGTGCAGTTCTTGTATGTCATATATATGTGAACGTACATGTATTTGTGTGGAGATAGGTAGATGACAGCAACACAAGAAATGAAAAAGAAAAAAGAAGCAGTTGGGAAAGGTGCTCCAGGCAGAAGAAACGGGGTGTGCAAACGCCAAGAGCCTTGGGCTGCCTCACACTCAGGAGTGGCCTGGGGTACAGGGAGCACATACCAGAACACAGAACGACAGAATGAGGGATGAAATTATCCAAGGAGGAGCTGCTCGTCCGGGCAGGAAGTGCCTGCTGGGTACAGTCAAGTGCCATTGGTTCCCCTGGTTGTGATAGAAAAAGGAGCATGTGATAGATCAGGCACAAAGTGAAGTTCAATGGGAAGGCATTTAGTGTTTAAAACAAAAAAAAACCAAAAAACAAAAAAAACTTCCTTGACCTTCAACATGAGTTGAAGGAAAACTGTTTTGATTTATGCACTCTTAAAAGGTTTAAATTCTGGGGCACTTGGGTGGCTCAGTCCATTGAGCATCTGACTTCAGCTCAGGTCATGATCTCACAGCTCGTGAGTTTGAGCCTCTTGTCGGGCTCTGTGCGGACAGCTCGGAGCCTGGAGCCCGCTTCGGGTTCGGTGTCTCCCTCTCTCTCTGCCCCTAGTCCACTCGCATTCTCTGTCTCTCTCAAAAATAAATAAATATTTAAAAAAATTTTTTAAAGGTTTAAACTCAAATTTTTGAAAGAGTATACCGATGGGGCGACATGGACATATTGGAGACAGACAATAGAAGGCCTGGGACTAAGTTATGACATTTTCCACCTATGACAAAAGTGTTATTTCAATATAAACAAAGGAGTTACTTGTTATTTGTCACTGGCCTAATAATTTTTTTTTAATTACTCAACTATCTTTAAGAATGGTTTAGATGCAGCACCAAAAGCATAATCCAGGAAAGAAAATTTTGATAAATTAGACTTCACCAAATTATAAACTTGTGCTCTGTAAAGACAAGGTCAGGAAGACAAGCCCAGACTGGGGGAAAGGTATTCCCAAAACACATATCTGAGAAAGGACTGGTGTACAAAATATACGAAGAAAACTTAACAGTGAGAAAAGAAAGAACCCAATTTAAAAATGGGCAAAAGATCTGAACAGACACTTCACCAAGGAAGAGATGCAGATGGAAAATAAGCATTGGTTATTTTTGAAATAGATCTTTTTGCTTTACACCATACAGCTAATAAATTACAAACTGATCAAAGTCTTTAACATACAACATCAATGTAAATAAACTGATCCCTTTTGTAAATACGCAACAAAAGAAGGCTTTCTCAACTGACAGTGAAAGACACAGTAAAGCAAGAAAGATTGACTTATTTCCATAAATAATATATATAAGATAGAAAACATTTTTTTATCACAGACCACAATAATATTGTAGTGCTGTATTTTTATGATGCATTGCACTTAGTTGTACAGAGTTCAAAAAACAGCCTCATTCCAAGGCTGCAATATATGAAAGCCACTTGGGTCTGCAAGCAGTTTTTTTTTCTCCTAAAGCAAAAGTAAGTAAAAGTCCATTGTGTGTAAGAAAATCTTTTGTAGGCTTAACTTTTTTTCCCCCCCGTTTTTATGACATCTTTTCTGTGCATGTGAACTGAAGTCTTGTATTTTGGAACCAAACCAAATGTTTAATTAAAAAGTGAAATGAATATTCCTTTATACCTCATTTCTTTCATCTCACCCCCAAAGAGGCAAGAGTGGGAGGTGACAAGATGATAAATTAAAAAGCCAGAAGCCCGGACATCTCCAGGGATTCACAACCTCCACATTTATCCCCAAGCGGCACAGCTGTGCAGCTCTCAAAGCAGGCTCTGCCCCCAGAGGGACCGTAGATGGCGGCTCAGTCGCAGGGGTGAGCGACTCTTTACATAACAACCAATTATTTTTCTAATTTACCACATCTCTCAAAAATTCTCAGGCTTAGCACCTACCTCTAATATTATGAACTAACAACTGACATCGAGGGTATTATTCTGTGCTAAGAGTGGGTGTGCTCTGTCCCAATATGCTTACTTGTTTCAAGGCCTCTGTTCCATAAAAGATGTTTCCGGGCATCAAATTCAATTTCTGCAAAAGGTACACAGAATTCTGTGGCTCAGTAAAGCATTGATCTGTTTTGTACCTGGCAAATCGCATGACAGATTTCGACATGGTGCCACCTTTTGCGAGGTAGCATATATTGTAAGGTTAACACGTCGTAGGTATTATAGTTGTATTTTGTATCATGTATACCAACCTGTGGATAATGATAATAAATGTTTTTTTTCAAGTGTGATTTTTGCTTTTCTCTCAACTCATAGTTCTCAAGGCAAAGTTATTCTACAATTATTTTTCTTCGAAAGATTCTTTACGGAGGCATCGAATTTAGCCTTTAAATGCAAGAACACCTTTGACTCATGGCAATAGAATCTAATCACAGCTATTAGAAGGAAATACATGACATTAAGGTTATTTCGAACATAATCCTATTCTTTAAAAAGGATTCCGTTGGCACATGTGGACACATCTTTTAGTATTTAATGTGGGACTTAACAACCACCTTACAGAATAATGCGTCTAAAATCAGAGTATACTGCCTTGATTTTAACTGGTCACCTAAAAGAGCAGAATCCAGAGGATATTTTTGTTAAAAGGGACCATAACAAAGCCTGAGGTCTAAATAAAGACCAAAGCTATGGATTAGGAAGATTTCAGATTTATCATTAACATCGCTTCAAGTAGAAATAATTTCTATTCTTTTTTAACATGTTAGATGTAGTAAAATTAACTTTGAGAAATTATAGTTTCATTGAATGGAAAAAAGATACTAATGATAACTGTCCTTGTATTAATGAAAACTATCATTAAGAGGAAGTAAGTCAAACCGGGTGAAATCATGCTACGATGTGCACAAATGTTCACACGCAATGTCATTTGTGAACTAAATTCCTGTAAAGAATGCTAGACGAATACAGCTGAGCAACACGAGATTTTAAACAATGCTTCAGAAGCCTTCCTTTATCTCTGTATTGAATTTCCTCAACCGTGTGTTCTACATAAAAACACTCTGAATGCCACCTGCCCGTGAGGTTGAAAGAATAAAAAAATGTGTCCTTTTCTTGCATGCATATTTAGTCTCCAACTAGGTCAGAGACATTTTTAAGAAATTGTATCCGCTTTTATCTTTCTTTTTATTTATCTATTTCAGCAAGTACACCCCGCAAGTTTTCAAAACATGTTTTTTGATGATGGTTTTAAGACCCAATGAAGCACTACATTGATCTGAGTGAAGCATAGATGTGTCCTTCTTCCCACTTTTGCCCTGGCCTCGGATCCCAGGCCCTGCCAATCATCTTGAAGATGGAGTTTAAAAAGGCATTGGGTTAGTCTGTTCATATCTTTAGGCAGTCACTTATTTAACATTTAGCTGTTTTCCTTGGCCTTGTAAACATGGCCTTTGACCCTTATCATTTTAGTGTTTCTTTTGAGGAAAAGGGAGATGTTTCTCTGTTCACTTATAAATCGTGCATTTTGCCATTGTGTGCGCTCTGAATTAAAGATCAGTGTTGTGTGTCTCTGCTCTCTACCATAACTGCAAATCCCTGAGAATCTCTGAAAGGCTCTCAGAGAATCCAAAGAACTACAAATACAAAGTTTGAAGTCTGAACAAATACAGAGTTCATATTGTCGTCAGTTCCCTAGAACCAAAAGACAAACAAAAGAAACTCGTCTCCAAATGATTAGAGTCAATTATGAACCAAGATATGCAGAATGGATACGGATAAAGAGATGTTAGGAGTTTCAGACGTGCAATTGGGTATTTCTTCACGTACTCAGCGAAGATCTGTTAAGTATAAAATGCTACATGGTGGGAAGAGAGAAGAAACAGGCATGCAATATCATTGCCATCAAACACAGTGTGCAGTGAAGAACCATTTCACCAGGGCTCATGTGGTCCAAGCCTTGCACATTCCAGAAAAAGGCCTGTTTCAGGAGGGCTGGCCTTTGACTGGCTTCTCAGACCTTGGAAGGTCCTACCCAATAACAGCGACTGGGTGTGCCTGCAGCCTGGGGCCACGCTGTCTCTGTTTGACCAGATAGTTTATGGTGACAATGTAGCTTACAGTAAATGCCTTTTTTTGATATCCCAGAGGCCTTTGGCTCCCGTCTCAGTGGTTTGATCTATACAGAGCTGAGGACTGAGCAGCTAGGGTCAGTTACTTGAGTGCCACATGCCTGTGTGACTGGCCCTCAATAAGACCCTGAACCCCAAGGCTCAGTGAGCTTCCCTGGCTGGCACACATCACAGGTGCTGTCGCATCATTGCTAAGGGAATTGGGCTACTGACAGGACTTCGCTCGGAGACGACACCTGGAAGCTGGCACCTGGTGTCTCCCGGGCTTCACCCTAGGAACCTTTTCCCTTTGCTGATTGTAGTCCGTATCCTTTCACTATAAGAAACCGTGAGCATGAGCGTAACAGCTTTCCTGAGTCCTGTGAGGCCTGCCAGTTAAAGCCTCAAACTCAAGGGTGGTCTGGGGACCCCTGACTTGGATGTGCACACCATGACGGAAGTACAGAAGGAGAGATGTTTTCCACAGAGATTCAGGGGCGATCTGGGCCAGAAGGAGAGGGGTGGCTCGGATCTTGAAGAAGAAAGGAAAGGGACTCTCATTTCTGAGTACCACTCAAGCTAGAAATAGAGCTTCATGACTTTACATAAATTATTTCATTCAGTCTTCACAGCATCCCTTGATGCAGGAATTGCCATCTTTGTTTTATTAATGAGGCGACCGCATAGATAGACGGAAAGGATGGTAGTTTAGGTGACAAAGTCCCTGTGCCTCACCGTCCCTGGGGCACAGAGGCATCATCTCATGTGATCTGTGAAGGAAACTATACATATGCAGGAGACAGTACAGAACAGAGTGAGGGAAAAGGACTGTGCTGGACCAAATAAATAAATAAAAGCGTGCATGTCAAACTTGAACTTTCCCCTGGAGGTGCTACAGATATGTCGAATAAGGTGAAAGAGAAAGGTGCTGGTTTTTGTCTTCCACAAGTCTGTGAACTGTGGAGTGTAAACATCAATGGAAAGTACAAGATAAAACAGAGACCAAGGTCTCCTGATACAATGCGGCTGAAAATCAGGTTCACTTATCGTACGTGACGGACGTAGTGTTACAGAGGCTCAGAATGGAGGTGGGCTGGCTGTGGAGACCAGAGAGCTTCCTCAGGGGAAGAAACATGTAGGACGGAAGGGAAGAAGCATGGATCGTACTTACACAGACAAGGGAAAAAGAGAGAAAGAAATTCCACAGAAGCAGGAAGAGCAGGTAGCCCCCACCCGGAACCAGACACAGCTTGTTGCTGGCATCATGAGACGGGAGGTTTGCTTTCCTGTCCTTCGGAGGCTTGTAAGTGTGAGGCACTTCTGGTAAACAAATCCTTCAGCCGTAGGTGGGTATAATCAAGGGGCTGTGCACAGAGGGCATACACTTGAGAAACAGGGACTACCAACAGACGTAGATGTAGAAAGCGAGACCATTTTCCTAGGTTCCAACCCATCTGTGGGACACCGAAACCTGTGTTCCCATTCAAGCAGGTGGTCGATCTCCCTCCTCACCTTCCCAAACCATGCTACCTTGGATAAGTTACCAAGTCCCAACGTGGCCATTTTGCCTGTCTGTAAAATAGACATAATTTATTTACCAACTCACATCAAAGCTGGCACACCATGGTGACTGATACAAGACAATCACCAAGTGACCGTCGGCCATTACTGATATTACGAGGAAAAGTGAATGAAATTTAAAAGTGAACTATTTGACAACGGCATAGACAGTGTGTGCTGTCGGGGGCAGGGCGGGCGAGTCGAAATGACACTGCAGTGACAGAACAAGGGGACTGGGAGAAAGTACTCCACTGTGAGCTTCGACTGCTTTTGGGGTTCACGTTGAACCTTCGTGTTATGAGCGATCGTGCCGTGGTTTAAATACACGCAATATGAAATTTTAAGTGATCATACGGGTCACACTCTGTCCTTGTTTAAAAGTTTACATTTTGGTGTATAACTTTCCCTTTAACTTTTTTATTTATAGCACAAAGATCAGCAAGTCTGATTTATATTCACTTGTTTATTGCTTCTATCATCAAAATTATCTGGGGGTGCCTGGGCGACTCGGTTAGTTGAGCGTCCAGTCCTTGATTTTGTCTCAGGTCATGATCCCTGGGTCATGGGATCAAGCTCCGTGTTGGGCTCTGCACTGAATATGGAACCTGCTTAAGATTCTCTCACTTTCTCCTTCTGCCCCTCTCCTCTGCTCACACATGCTCTCTCTCTCTCTCTCAAAAAATACAAAAAAATAAAAAATAAAATAAAATAACCTGGAATTTGGCAATATCATAGAGATTTTAAACTTAGACATGTTTTAATACAAAAGGAAATTACATATGGCATCCTGGTCTATTAAATATTTCTTTTTTTGGTTTACTAAATATTTCTATATTGTTAATGCATGCCATCAATAATGTGGTATAGTTATTTAGATATCTTTCTGTTCCCTTTTTTTCCAGCAGAAACTTTCAGGTGTTTTCACTTTTCCTTTGAATCCTTTGCACCACCCCCCCCCAAACCATCCCATTCAAACTCTTTTTTTTTAACTTTTTAAATGTTTATTTATTTTTGAGAGAGAGAGAGCAGGGGAGGGGGCAGAGAGAGAGGGAGACACAGAATTTAAAGCAGGCTCTAGGCTCTGAGCTGTCAGCACAGAGCCCGACACAGGGCTCGAACTCATGAACCATGAGATGACCTGAGCCAAAGTCGGATGCCCAATCGGCAGAGCCACCCAGGCACCCCCTATTCAAACTCTGTTTACTCATATCTGAGCACCTGCCCCATCCTTCATGCTCTGTAGGAACCTCTATCACAGAAGATCCTGTGAACAAAAGCAACCCTGAAGCGAACTGCTGTTGTACTGCTTGCACCTGATACATCATCCGTGCTAATGCCTTCCTACGTAGGGAGCGTCTGCCCATTTTCGCCAACCAGAGCCAGGAAAGGAATCCTATTCCACACCTAAAATAGCGCTGTAGCTATTGATTAGATGGAGCGCTAGGGGCAAGCTCAGGAATGTGATTCTTACAGTAATAAGGGCAAGATTCATTGAGGGGAGAGCACTGGGGAGGAGAAGACAATTGGGGGAAGATGGTCGCCAAGAATCTCAGCATGGGGTCTACAGCGAATGCGGCAAGGACTTCTTGCCTGGGGTCCCAACCATTGCCTGTCCCTTGTTGGCCTAGAGCACACGGACAGCTTATAAAACTTCACACTTTGAGTGGTCTGGTCTCTTCGACTTCAGGCAGAATCAGGGATAGAGAGAGTTTATTAATGGTTTATTTAAAGGTGTATTTCTCGAGATGAGAGAGAAAAGTAAAACCACTGAATTAAGCTGGAAATGGGCTCTGAACTGGGGAATATCTCTTTGTGTCATATGGTTTTTCGAAACTTCTTGTAAAGTTGTGTGTGTGTGTGTGTGTGTGTGTGTGTGTGTGTGTGTGTTTCTTTTCAGGGTGTTTTCTCAGTTTTTCCTCTATTTGGGGGTTGTTTAGGCAATGTGCAGATGGGGTGATGGTGTTGCAATCTGCTCTTGTCTCCTTCAAGTCGCTCTATCAACTTCATTCATTCCAAGTCTCCCATTCACTTATGTCCATGTGGCATTGCACTCAATGGATGGCGATCCCTGTGGCAATCACGTTCAGATTTGACTCCTCTCCCACCAAAACTTCACCTGACATTTTGGACCTTTATCTTTCTTGGGAAATTTATTAGCCTTTTCATCTTTTACTTCAATACGTTCTTTGAACACATGTGTAAATTTGTTTACATATAGTTTACCATAGGTTCTTGGCCACTCAGATTTACAAAGCAAGCCACATCGTTCCACCCTGACATGGAACTAGGTGAATCCTAATCCTGGTGACATTTCTATTATGAATAGAAATGACAGACATCAAGTTAAAATCTATATAATTTTGGCACCCAACATAGAAAAATAAGTAAACATTTTTTAAAAATTTATAATCCACCTATAAAGGGATAGCAGTGTATTCAAGTCCTGCTTATTCTTTAATGTGGCTGTGAAATCAAGTTACTGAAATCCACAATAGAAATTCAATTACCTTCTTCTAATTCTTATGGTATAATTTTTTGTGATTAATGAAAATAAAGAATCAATTAAAAAGCTTGTTGTTACTATTGCACTTAGCATGGGAGTACCTTTATGAGAAGCAAATAGCATCATAAGGAAGTCAAATCCTTCAAACTATCGGCAAAATTTTTGCACTTGATTAGCCAATCAATATTTGGAACTATTAAAATCAGTAACTGTCAGGCTAAGGAAGGCACATGGCTGTTCCTTACCTCCGTCTTGTGCCATGGCAATGCACGGAATTAATGCAAATCAGAAACCAACTGCTGATGTGTTTAAGAATTCAAAGAAGGAAAGTGCTAAACACTCTGGTGAGCTATAGTGATTTTTGTTTCAATTTAATTCAATCCTAACTTATTAAAATTTCCTGTGGGGCACCTGGGTGGCTCAGTTGGTTGAGTGTCTGACTCTTGGTGTCGGCTCAGGTCATGATCTCATGGTTCATGAGTTCGAGCCCTGAGTGGGATTCTGTGTTGACGGTGTGAAGCCTGCTTGGGATTCTCTCTCTCTCCCTCTCTCACTGCCTCTCCCCTGCTTGCTCTCTATCTCTCTCTCTCAAACTAAATAAATAAACATTGAAAATAAATAAATAAATAAATAAATAAATAAATAAATAAATAAATAAAATTTACTTGTAATCATGGGGCAATGGAAGCCACCATCTGAAAATCTAGGCTCCATTCAATAAATATTTGCAGGTACCAAGAAGAATAACCATTCATGTGCCTACCCTCCTAACCCTTAGTACCTGGACAAGGAGGAGTCAGAAACCCTTGACTCTGGTCCACGGCCAGATGAAGTCAGTGCTGAGAAAGCGCTGCTCTAAGTCTTTATAACCACGATGGTTACGTCAGGCCCCAATGTCCCCTTCATCAAAATTCTGTGCCTAAGTTTGCTCACTTTAGTACCAGTAATTATTAAAAAAAATACAAAAATAGAATGAAATAAGATGTGAACAGATGTCTATTTGTAGCAGCGGGCTGATCAGAAGTATTATTTAAACTGCAGATACAAACCATCTAGACCTTTTTGACAAAATAAACATGTAACAGACACCTTTTAACAAGCGAGTGAGCTTACGGAATAGTAAGGGAGGAATCAAATGTATAGACACATCACTATAATGATGGCTAATACCAAAAAGGTAAGAGATAACAAGGGTTGGCTGAGGATGTGGAGAAAAGGGAACCCTTGTGCATTATTGGTAGGAATTGGTGCAGCCTCTATGGGAGACAGCATGGAGGTTCTTCAAAAATTTTAAAATAGCAATGCTATATGATCTAGCAATTCCACTACTGGGTATTTATCCACAGAAAACAAAACTCTAATCTGAAAATGTATCTACAGCCTTACATTCATTATAGCATTATTTACAATAGCCAAGATATGAAGCAACATAAGTGCCCATCAGCAGATGAATAGATAAGGAAAATGTCACACACACACACACACACACACACACACACATACACACACACACACACACGTGTATGCACATGCACACAGGAATATTAGTCAGCCATAAAAAATAACGAGTACACCTGGGTGACTCAGTTGGTTGAGCGTCTGACTTCAGCTCAGGTGATGGTCTTGCAGCTCATAAGTTGAAGCCCCACATCAGGCTGCCTGCTGTCAGCCTATCAGTTCAGAACCCACTTCACATCCTGTGACTGCCCCCTCTGTCTGCCCTTCCCCTGCTTGCACTCTCCCCCCCAAAAAATAAATATTAAAAAAAATAATGAGATCTTGCCATTTTGTGACAACATGGATGGACCCAGAGGGTATTACGCTAAGTGAAACAAGTCAGAGAATGACAAATACCATATGATTTCACTTCTATGTGATATATAAAAAGCAAAACAAATGAATGAACCAAGAAACAAATAGAATCATAAATACAGAAAACAAATTGATGGTTGCCAGAAGCGACAGGGTTGGGGGTGTGAGTGAAACAGATGAAAAGGATCAAGAGGGACAAACTTCTAGTTATCGAATAAATAAGTCAAGGGGATGAAAAGTACAGCATGGAGAATATAGTCCATATTGTTATAACATTGTATGGTAATAGAAGGAAGGAAGGAAGGAAGGAAGGAAGGAAGGAAGGAAGGAAGGAAGGAAGGAAGATAGAGCAAAGCACTTTGGAAACAAAGAAGAGGGAAAATACTCATGGTGAGAGAAAATAATTATCTGATAGGTATATTTGTATGATATCAGATCAAAATGCAGACACTAACATACACAGATTAGTTATTGCCATTAATCTACTTGATGAGTCTTTAATAAATATACAGAAGAGTGATTGTAGTTAATATGATATAAAAGATGGAATATTTTGCTGAGTTTTGAGCAGTTTCTCAATACAATTTTTACCATAAAATATGAACCTTGATTTCTCTTAAAGTTCTGAGGTCTTACTTTCAGATATACTGATTTTTTTAATGTGATTTAAAAATCTACTCAATATCTGTGGGGTTTCTGGGTAGCTCAGTGGGTTAAAAGTCCGACTTCGGCTTAGGTCATGACCTTGCATTTCGTGAGTTCGAGCCCAGCGTCCGGGTTCTGTGCTGCCAGCTCAGTGCCTGGAGCCTGCTTCCGATTCTGTGTCTCCCTCTCTCTGCCCCTCCCCCACTCACGCTTGGTTTCTCTCTCTCCCTCTCTCGCAAAAATAATCATTAAAAAAACTAAAAATCTACTCAATATTTGAAAAAACACAGTGATGGTAAGTGTTAATAAGTTCCTTCTTTTAATAAGATATTCTAGGGGTACCTGGGTGGCTCAGTTGGTAAGCGGCCGGCTTCGGCTCAGGTCATGATCTCGCGGTCTGTGGGTTTGAGCCCCGCATCGGGCTCTGTGCTGACAGCTCAGGGCCTGGAGCCTGTTTCAGATTCTGTGTCTCCCTCTTTCTCTGACCCTCCCCTGTTCATGCTCTCTCTCTCTCTCTGTCTCAAAAATATATAAATAAATGTTAAAAAAAATTTTTTTAAATAAGATATTCTACTTTGGAATATATTTATTATCTTACAACCCAGCTACATAGAAAGTTTTTGAACATATCCTTTGAGAGATGAGAGATTTTATTGTTTATAATGATCATGTTCATAGATGTGTTTCAAGGCAAATTTTTTAAGATTATAAAAAAGGCACATGATGTCTGTAAGTCTAACTACAGTAACAAAAAATTTGAAGTGTCTACTATGGATAAAAATTGTATCTGTTTTTAAAATGTTTATTTATTTGTGAGAGAGAGACAGAGAGACAGAGCACAAGTGGGGGAGGAGCAGAGAGAGAAGAAGACACAGAATCCGAAGCAGGATCCAGGCTCTGAGCTGTAAGCACAGAGCATGATGCGGGGCTCGAACTCACAAACCACGAGATCATGACCTGAGCCAAAATCAGACACTTAACCAACTGAACCACCCAGGTGCCCTGTAAATTATTTCTTTTTAATCAAGATAAATTTATGGCTTATCTCTTAGAGGGTAAAAATCAATATCTAAGGCTATTTTGGGCCCCACAGAAACTATCAAAAAATAAAACAAATTATTTTAAAACATGCTAGAATGATTAAGTCTTAGCTGTAAGGGTCTAATAATCCCTATCTCAACTTTTTAATAATTTTTTTGCATATACTTATTATTAAACTATTTTTTATTGAGGTAGAATTGACATATAACATAATATTAGTGTTAGGCATATAGTGTCATGATTCAATATTAGTATATATTACAAAATGATCACTATAGTATGTGCAGTTAACATGCGTCACCACACCTAGTCGCAAAAATCTTTTTTCTTGTGATAAGAACTTTTAAGATCTACTCTCTCGGCAAGTTTCACATACGCAATACAGTATTATTAACTATATAGGTCGTTAACTATTTCTTAATTTACTTCTTTACTGATTTGACAATTCAGTTAGGTAGCAGAGGAAAGTTTCAAGTTTTCAGTGCTTTAGGTCAACTACTCAAACATATTCAGGTGTAAGAGGAAAATGAAACCATCCCTCAGGCAGTATATAAGTCTCACACGTGCACTTCAGATAGGGCAAAAAGCGATTCTGAGATGGGGAAGGTTACACATGTTTGTTAGCAGTCGTATGCCATCAACCTCAGGGAAATCAAGACGTTTTCCTATGCTGCGCAGTCATAATCTCTAATGAATAACAACAGAAGTTAATTTGACTAAAAATTCCCTTTCTAGAAGCTATCTTTCAGAAATATCCACACACATGCACAGGTGTATATGTATGCTATATATAGAACGGTGTCCCCCTCAAAATCCATATGTTGAAGCTCTCACCCCTAATGTGATGTACAGACATAGATAGAGCTTCCAGAAGTCAGTTAAGCTTAGATGAGGCCATGAGGGGTGGGGTCCTCATATAACATTAGTGTTCTTATCAAATAAGACAGGAACAATACCCACCCCCCCCCCCCATCTCTCTTTCTGGCTCTGCCTCGCTCTCTCCCCCATCACGTGAAGACACAGCAAGAAAGCAGCAGGTTGGAAGCCAACCTGGAAGGTGATCACTAATTTACCTCCTAGCCTCCAGAACTTGTGACACCTAAATGTTTCTTGTGTAAGCCACGAGTCTATGGGATTTTGTTATCACAGCCCAAGCTGATGAAGACAATGTACAAAAATGTTTACTGAAGAATTAATTCTAAAACGAAGGAAGCTGGAAAAACCTAAATGCCCCTTCATGGTCAATAGTCAAGTGAATTATTATACATACGTACCATAGAATGCAATGTGGACATGACGAATTGTAAGCTGATCCTGTAGGAATTAATATAAAGGATGCCCATGAAATTCTTTTATTCAAAATATTTTATGGAGAGCATATGACTTTCGACCTGAGGGTCGTGAGTTCAAGCCTCACACTGGACACAGAGTCTACTTAAAATTTAAAGATACGTATACAGTTATATTAGTTATCAGGCATATGTATATGTACACACATATGTATACGCACAAAAGGATGGTATTAAATGATTAATAACAGTAATTCTGAATAATTTGAAGGGCGGCATTGACTTTACATTGTCTAGGTTTTTATATCAATCGAGTGTGTGTTGAGTACACACATCGCTTTTCCAATTTGAAATGTCGATGAAAACAGTTCATGACTGAGTAGGAGCAATGAGTCACATAGCTAGGCAACGAAGCATGGCGGATGGGTACATGATGACATTTTGACATTAAGCCACTCTCACCCAAACCCTGCTGGTGAGGCTATCCATCCTACATGGAGATACTGAGACAAACCCATGGATCTCTGGGCACAATATTTGGAACTGGTTCCATCCAGAAAAGTGGAAGGAAAGATTCTCATCAGAGAGCCAGAAGGCTCTAGAGTGTTGGAGAGGAGAACAGGAGCATGGAGCGTGGGAGGCGGTCATGGTGATGGGCTGCAGCTCTGAACTCTACATTCAAGCGCAGCTCTTTCACTGAATATACTGGAAAGATACTAGTCCCTCTGGTTTGCATACAGCATGCTGTTCCCATGCACACGTGTGAATTACCATAAAGTGAGCCAACGCCTGATCTTCTTGACAATGGGTTTCCTGGAGATTCTCTGGATAGCAAAAAGTTACTCTTCAAATTAGTGTTTTAAAGATGCCCTTGAAGAGAGGCAAGTAATAAACTAATGGAAATAAGTATAATTATAAGTTAATTTTATTTTAGAAACTGCTTAAAGAAATTCTCAGGAAACTTATTGTCTCTTTCAGTTCAATTAAATGGACACGATTAAATCAGAAAGTGACAGACCTCAAGGGAGAAATTATTTCCTCACAGGAACTCTTGATTGAGGGTTGTTCAAACAATGCTGTGTAGGCGCTCACAGAGAAACACACACCCACAGTCTTCACCCAGTGCAGAAATACAGTTCTCCCTTGTCTTCTTTTTAACAGACAAAGGAGAAGTAGAAACACTCAGGCCAACGACAGACAAGGCAGCCCAAGAGCCTACGGATTGCTGGCCCAGGACGCCAAGGGGGGCAGACTCATTGGCAAGAGGAGATTCTAGGTCTGCAGACAACCCGATTCTTTGGGGGGATAAATCAGTCCTCAGTCTACATGCTGAGTTTGTGAAAGAGATACATATTTCAAAAATGAAAGCTTTGAGGATTAATACAGTTACTTTGGGGAGTGGCACCCTCGAGTGACAAAGGAAGTTCTGTCCTTGCAGGCACAGGTCTCTTTTATGACTGAGTTGACATTTTATGCACACAGATTATCTGTCTTAAGCTCTGAGCTTTGGGATATGAACCAGCCCTCAAAGAGAGCGATTGTAAAATGGGCTATTCTGACCTAGCCAGTATGTCATATAGAATAAAGAGCTGTAACATACAAGTTGAAAATGTCATATTTCCCCCACCAAACTACCAGAGCACATCTTTCACTGTGTTACGTGTTTTTCTCATGCATAAAATGTGAGAGAAAAATAAGATAAATTCACTTAAATTTTGGCTGCAATAGTATATTTCTCTGACTTTGAACATACTGACAATATTAAATTAATTGTGAGTTCATTGTAGGCAAATTGATGATCATTCTAAGGATAAGGACTTTAAAGTATGTCTTTGATATCTGGATAGAACGAAACCATCCCAAACATTTCATCTTTCCTATACCAATGACTAAAGTATAGATAACTTTTGGGCATTTGATTAACTCTGTTTATAACCACATTTCACTTTAGGCAGGTGGAGTTGGGATTTTGGCATTCAGTCTTATCAGGATGTGATCCTAGATTTATACTGGACTCCCTAAATGGACTCACCTGGTAAAAATTATCTGGCAGCAGAGACAACCACAGAGACCCTCTGCTGAGTCAATTAATACGAGTGTTCCTGTAATGAGCCAAGAGGTATTTAGAAACTCAGGGATCAATTAATTTGTAAGTCAAGAAACAATTTAGGAGAGTAACCAGACTGTTTAAATGGACATTAATTCCTTTAAAATGACAAATCATATTGATGTGACCTTAAAAAAGTATTTTCATGTGCTACCTGAAGCTCTTGGTAATGTATTTGTAGTTAGGGAAACTGAGTCAATAAACACGTCCAAGTGACATGAAAACCATCTTTGTCTTCTATTTCAATTTGTAACATGCACATGCGTGCACATGTGCACACACACAGTTGAATGTTCAATTAGCTACTGGGAGTTGAGACCTCAAATGATCCCATAGTTTAATGACCAGGACCAAGATGAAGGCCCTCTCCATCAACCTGACTTTATTATTTGTTCCAGCAAATTCTTTCTCAGGAAGATAAGGCTATTAGCCAGTATAACACTTCATTGTTGGCTTCAGAAACTTTCCCCAAACCAACAAAGTGCCCAAACAGCCCCCCTTTCTAATCAAACAACTGTTCATTTGTAAATACTTGCTTCAAGACATTCCACCTCTCTGGGTCTACCTGTCCTAAATTACAGTATCAGGACCTTGATTCAATCTCAATCAGATCCTTGCATTGAAAGACTCATCTTAAGTCCTTTGGGTCCAGACCTCAAAAGCCCATAAATATCTATCCATGGGTCCCTCTTCTGAAGCCACCGAAAGATGTGGCCATGTGTCCACCTACAGTGAAGATAATGAGCTGAACTTTGCTTGATTAACAGGTTAGTCGGGTGGTTGACCAAGATGGCCCTAATGTTCTCCTCTATGTGCTGAAACCACAGACACAGGCTTCTTCCTGGTTCCAGGTCCCTAATCTCCCTTTGCTTGGAACACTTTTTTTTTTTTAAAGAAAACTTGTAAATATTGCAAATTTTGTCCTTTTGAGATGTAAATCTTTGTAGAGTCTCTTGCCACTTTTGCAACCCAGGAACATCTTCCCAAGGAGCTGGGAGCCATCCCTTTGAATTGTGTCATCAGAGGAAACAGTGTCCCACTTCTCAGTCTCTGGGGCCAGCCTTCTGCAGGTGCAAGAGCTACAAATGCAGAGCTAACGGTACTTCCTGTCATGAAAAACTGGCTTTTCTGGGGTGGGGGGTAAAAATAATCAGCAAACTCAGATAGTCTACAATCCCATCCCATGCTCTGTTTTGGCAGAGTTGAGCTCAGGCAGGGTTCTGGCTTCTTCCCTCTATTGCAACGGCCTTGAATAAAGTCAGGCTGGCTCCTTAAACTTCAGCAGGTGCAAGTTTTTCTTCGGCATAGTCTTTCAAGTATTTGGTACTCAACATTAATTTTCTCACATGGAAATATACATTTTTTAGGGACACATGGGTGGCATAGTCGGTTAAGCATCCGACTTGGGCTCAGGTCATGATCTCATGACTCATGGGCTCCAGCCCCATGTCAGGCTCTGTGCTGATAGCTCAGAGCCTGGATCCTGCTTCCGATTTTGTCTCCTTCTGTCTCTGCCCCTCCCCTACTCATGCGCACGTGCGCTCTCTCTCTCTCTCTCTCTCTCTCTCTCTCTCTCTCTCTCTCAAAAATAAATAAAAACAATAAAAAATTTTTAAAAAGGAAATATACATTAAAAATGTTAATGTTTTTTGAGAGAGAGAGAGAGAGAGAGAGAGAGAGCGAGCATAAGCGTGGGAGGGAAGAGGGCAGAGAGAGAGGGAGACACAGAATTTGAAGCAGGCTCCAGGCTCTGAGCTGTCAGCACAGAGTCCAACGTGGGCTTGAACTCACGAACCATGAGATCATGACCTGAGCTGAAGTCAGACACTTAAACCAACTGAGCCACCCAGGCGCCCCCAGAAATATACATTTTTTAAGCACAAGTCAAGAATGCTTGAGTTTAATGAGAATATTTTTTTATTTCTAACTGGGTCTCATTTTTTTTCTTCAGGGATTCAACAAAATCTAATTAATAGTGCAATTTTATAAATAAATATTTGGAAAATATACAAAACACATACACTTCCAAAGAAATTATTTTACAAATGTAATATAATGCATCAAGGTAAAGCACACATATGTGAGTTTATAGGTAATAATATATGTTATTATTTATTGAATATTTAATAAGTAACAGGCGTCATGAAAAACTCACTGTCATACAAGTATCTTCTACCGTTGCATTAAGTATTACAAATACGCATTTGGTTAATATACAGAATCTTTAGAAACACATGTGCTTGTTCCAGATCCTAAAATGAAATGATTTCTGACTTTTCATAAAAGTTACAGGTTCACATTTTTCTCTAGACTTTTCATCATGCAAGATACTTGGCAAACCAGGACAATTAAAACTTCTTCATATCAAAGTTACTTTTTTATTCAAAAGGGCTCTGAGCGTCAAAGGAATTGCTTACACTGTCAGTTCCAGCCTTTTTTCCACAGAAGAGACTATTCATGTTGGTCCCTTAAACCAAGTGAGGACCAGCCACCCCACTTGTGGTCCTTGTCCTCCCTCTCTGCCCGTGCATCTTAAACATTTGACTGTCAAAAGCGGCCATGCAAAATCCTCAAGATATCTAATATATAATTGAGATCTGCCTTCTGGGAATTTCAACATTCCTGACATCATAGCAATCAGCTTCTTATGAATAATTTTCCTTCAAAATATCTCTGTCTTGTTTTACATTTATAGTTACCTTAAAGAAATACCAAAGGGGGCGTCTGGGTGGCTCAGTCGGTTAAGTGTCCGACTTGGGCTCAGATCATGATCTTGCAGTTTGTGAGTTCGAGACCCACGACGACGGGCTCTGTGCTGACAGCTCAGAGCCTGGAGCCTGCTTAGGATTCTGTGTCTCCCTCTCTCTCTGCCCCTCCCCCATTTATGGTCCCCCCCTCCCCCACCTCTCTCTCGTTCTCTCTCTCAAAACTAAATATTAAAAAAATACTTCTATAAAAACTGAAATACCAATGGGGGGGCGCCTGGTGGCTCAGTGGGGTTGGACATCCAACTCTTGATTTTGGTTCAGGCCATTACCCCAAGGTCGTGGGATCGAGCCCCACATCAGGCTCTGCACTGACAGTGTGAAGCCTGCTTGGGATTCTCTCTCTCCCTCTCTCTGCCCCTCCAGTGCTCACATGCACTCTCTCTCTCAAAATAGATAAATGAGCAAATAAATATTTAAAAAATCTTTAAACAAATAACAGTAGTGTATACATCTCCTGTGCTACAAAACAGTTTCATTACTGTAACACATCTATCAATGGGGACTCATCCTAATTCTGCCCTCCTCCACACTAACCTTTTGATAGTTACATCTGCCCTGGCATCTACTCTATAGGTATTCACTTTCCCAACTGGGGTTTTTTGCTCTTCGGTGATCAGAATTTGTAGATTTTTTTTTTAATTTTAATGTTTAATTATTTTTGAGAGAGAGAGAGAGGGACAGAGCATGAGCGGGGAGGGGCTGAGAGAGAGGGAGACACAGAATCCGAAGCAGGCTCCAGGCTCTGAGCTGTCAGCACAGAGCCTGATATGGGGCTTGAACTCACAAGACGTGAGATCATGACCTGAGTCAGACGCTTAACCAACTGAGCCACCCAGGTGCCCCAGAGTAGATTTTTTTTAAGCAAACCAATATTGTGGAAGAATTATGTCATTTTTGGAAAGTGACGCACCATTATTTCCACTCTGTTTCTGCCCCCCAACCCTGCCCTGCCTTTTGTCTCTCTAAGAGTTACTTTCCCGAGAGACTGTCGTAACACCAAATGTGAGAATGAAGTTCAGAAACATGCACCAATTCCAGCATTTCTGGCTTGGAAGACGGCAGAAAAAATATATTTCTGTATTTCAAAGGATCCTATTTTCATAAAGAACCGAATACATTAACGAGTGGAATTACTTTACTCATGACGTGGAGACGAAACTTCAAAGCCAAAGTGAGTGAGCGAAAGCTAACTTCGTTTTAGGAGTCTTGCCGAAAGACTGTTAAAAGTGGTATTGTCCCACTTCATCGAGCTCAAGTTGAAGCTTGGCAGCTGACTTTGGAGTCTCTCTTTTAATAGCACTACATTTGCCTCTCTAGAGGTTAAGCTTCCTCATTGGCCAAGCTATTCACGTACTAAGTCACTTATTAGCTCGATCATTCCCGCATATCAGCTTTGCAGATATTCTGACTCAAACCTGTTCTTCAGTAAAATTTCAGGTTGCTACACGTCATCATCTTTAGAGTTTCTATAAAACCGTTAAACCTGTTTATACTAAAGGCCAACTGTACTTTTTATTCTGGCCCAAAATGAAGTATTTTAGAAGCTGAATGGCAGTTATATGAGGTAAGGTGGAGTCTGAAGCCCTAAATATTCACTAAATATATGATTGCTATTAACTCCCTAATTTTAAACAAAATGTACTGATGAAGGCATTCTCATATCCTTTGGCTAATTACACGACTACTCATTACACCATGTTCTTTAAAAATATTCCAAAGTAAAACAAAAGGGGCAAAGGCTTTGATCATTTGGTGCTGAAGTAACCTTTTTGGTGTTCTTGAACGTGGCCGAGACC
Source organism: Acinonyx jubatus (assembly GCF_027475565.1). Taxonomy (NCBI): domain Eukaryota; kingdom Metazoa; phylum Chordata; class Mammalia; order Carnivora; family Felidae; genus Acinonyx; species Acinonyx jubatus. The sequence continues at coordinate 76,451,406 of NC_069380.1, forward strand.
TGAACACGTCGGCTCTTTTGACCACCCGAGGAGGTTCTGAGGGAGCATCTGCATCTTCAAGGCTGAAGATCTTCTCCTCTATGAATTATATTTAAGCTGATCGGACAGACATTTAAGCACTGGATTGACTGCTAAGAGTCTGATGAGCACAATTAGATAGTAATTGCATTATAGTGCCTGGAGATTAAGAGAAAACCACCAAAGGACAGTGTGCATTTCACCCGTAGTTGAATGGATTTCCTATCGTGACACTTCTCTCCAACAGTGGAAATTGCCCATATAAAATTCCTAATAAATGAAATACTATCTTTGTCACAATGGCACATCTGAAATGATTTAACAGCACGAAAGCTTCCTTGCTTTTCTTTCAAACACTTGCCGAAAAAGAAAACCTAGAGATATTTTCTAGTCTATTAAAAATAGGTTATCATATGAAAGCAATCATACCGAACTAACAATTGTTGTTGTTACTTCTCTCAAAAGCATGCATGTAAACAGACGCACCGAATTTGACTTCTTAGTTGATTTTGTCGTTCACGTAAAAACTGTCTATTAAGGGCCTATTAATAAAGGCCCTGCTTAGGAGTACTGTCTTCAGTGGAAGAGTTGTGGCTGAAGCAATATGCGTGAAAACCCAAGGGGAAAAATGTGTGAAGTCCTACAGGGGCTCAACGGAAGGACCCCGTGGGTCTCATTAACAGCATAAACACTTCTTGTCAAAGGTGACATTGGATAGTGCCATGGAGATTCAGGAGTGCCCACAGGAGTCGTCTGTTCCATGACACTGTAATTTTTAAGCGATCCTACCTGACCAATAATAGGAATACCAGGATCTTTTGTGGAAAGAAAGACTGACTTAGGCTATATAGAAAGTGTCTTATTACCCATATTTCTGCCATCTTCCATGAAACTGATGAATTTTATGCATCAGCTTGGCTAAGCTATAGTGCCCAGAGAGTGGGCTCAACACCAGTCTAGATGTCGCTGTGAAGGTATGTTTAACACGACACTCACACTGGAACCCACAGACATTAGATAAAAGCATATGAGCCAACATAAGATGGGTGGGCCTCATTCAATGAACTGAAGGTCTTAAGACATAAAGACTGGGGTACCCCAAAGAAGAGGGAATTCTACCAGTAGACTGCCTGTGGACTCAAGATGGCAACTCTACCCTGGTTTCCAGCCTGCCAGTCTGTCCTGCAAATTTTGGACTTGCCAGGTCAGATAATTCTGTGAGCCAATTCCGCGTGTGTGTGTGCGCGCGCACGCGCGCGCACACACACACACACACACACACACACACCCTATATGTTCTTTCTCTAGAGAACCTGGCTAATACCATCAGAGACCCCAATGAGGATGTTATTTTTCAACAGAAGAAGTTTTGCAATACTCTTCTATGTCTACAGCAGAGCAGAGAACTCAAATATAGGACACACGGCATTCAAGTAAGGAGAAAGGGACGGATATTTTAAGAGAGAGAGAGAGACTGCAGCAAGTTTCATTTTAAGTAAAGTGGGTAGTCACATTTTTGCAGCACATATGAAAAATAAACAAGCCTTTTTAATTAGAATAATTTTAAAAACCTATACAGTAAGTGAACTTGCAGCAAGAGTGTAGGAAGCAGCCTGGAATAGTTGTCTTGGGAAAGCAGAGAAGCATTTGAACCTATTCAACGTGGCAGATGGCTAGTGGTCTACACGGGGGAGAAACTGGGGAGGGAGGAAAGACCAATATCAGGGAGACCAACCCCATAGCAGTTTCCTGGCCACGGTGCCAAAGTTCAGTACGGAGACCAATTTAAAAATAGAAATCAGCATCTCCTGCCCCGCCCACCGGCCCAGTGCACATTCTGTCATCCTCCTGACCGCATCTTCATGCACCTCCCTGCCCCCCCAGGACCATGTGGCCCAGCAGTACTTGGCAGTTTTGGGGTTTACATGTTATCAGGGGGATTATCAGATTAGTGTCCCAAACGGCACGTGGGCTCCCTATAGAAATATGCCCCAAGGATTGAGTGTATTTACATTCACCAAGCATCATGGCTGCATTCAGGAAGCAACCTCAGTACCTGCCAGTGAATGAATGCGTGAAGGAACATGTGTGCATGTATATGTGTATATATGTATATGTATATATACACATGTATATATATGTATATGTATATATTCATTATATGTATATTCATACATATATATACATACATATACATATATACATATATATATATACACAGCTTCTGGAAAAATATGTGCATATATATATATAAAATGTATGCATATACATATAATGAATATATTCATTATATATATATATATATATATATATACACACACATATAATATGTATATATGTCCATAATCAGCAAAATTAATGCTTTGGCTAACAGATAACATACTTATAAATCTCATTCCAGGGGCACCTGGGTGGCTCAGTCGGTTGGGCATCCGACTTCGGTCATGACCCAGGTCATGATCTCACGGTCCGTGGGTTCGAGCCCCGGGTCAGGCTCTGTGCTGACAGCTCAGAGTCTGGAGCCTGCTTCAGATTCTGTGTCTCCCTCTCTCTCTGCTCCTGCCCCCCTCTGTCTTTCTCTCTGTCAAAAATAAAATAAACATTAAAAAAAATTGAAAAAAATCTCATTCCACGTCCCAGATTTCTTTGATTCTAAGACAACTTTACCCATTGCAGCTTCTCAATTCTAAAATCTAGTTGTGTAATAAAGTCAATAGATTGTCATGTTTTGTCTATTTTTTTTTCTTGGTCTCTCTCTCTCTTTTTTTCTTTTTTTATAAAGTAGGCTCAACACAGGGCTTCAACTGAGACACCCAGGCACCCCAGGGTTTTTTTTTTTCTTAGTCTCTCTCTCTCTTTTTTTTTTTTTTAAGTAGGCTCAACACAGGGCTTCAACTGAGACACCCAGGCACCCCAGGGTTTTTTTTTCTTGGTCTTCCAATCGAGAGCATGTTTGATTTGATGCCATGTAGAGAACGTTTCGTTTTCATCTAACTGGATGTCCACCTATGACATAAAGAAATCCGATTTATTACAGCAACTAAAGCAGCAATAAATAAAGGGTATTTCTTATATATTTTTTTAATCTCTAGACACAAATATGGGCTTCCCAAGGAGGAAACCACAACACAAAATAGATTTCAAATTAGGGTGGGAATGAATTTTTAAACCATGCAATTTTTACTCAAAGAGCTTTGAACCAATCACTGTCATTATATTAGATGAGAATGAGATTATATAAAAAGAGATTAGAGCTTCAACTTGGAACCTGATGTTTAAACCCTTACACCAGTGACATCACAACACTGGAGCGCTAATAAGGAAAGAAATTATATACATATAAATAAGTATGTTACATAAATGTTACAGCTAAAAAGTCTTTGGAGTTTAGAAAAAGATCTTTTTAAAAAATGCGTGTGTATATAATATATTTAAAAATATGTATATATAAAATCTTATAAGAGTCTTAAAAATTTTAAGGAATAGGCACCACTATTTTTATTATTATTATTATTATTATTATTATTATTCTCTCTGTTCACAACTTTGAAGGTTGAATGTTTTACCCATAGACCCCTAGTGAGTAAATGGAAAAGCCAATAATCAATGCAAATTTCTTAACTCCAAAATCTCATTTTTCCCCTCAAATCAGTACAACGCAATGTAGAAGGCCAAAAAGAATGAGAAATTCATCCTTCATTACAGCTCACTGACAGTAAAATAATTGGAATAAAGAAATATGTGTCCAATATGCCTATATATTACAGTCTCCTAGAAAAAAACGGTTTATTCATTTTTCCTGCATATTCTATATTCAATATTGAATTGAACTAGTTTTGTATCCATTTGTGACTCTCTTGCTTTATAAACACTTTCAGGAAAATTACTTTGGGGAATGGTCCTATTTTCAATCACAAGCACACATTGGACATCTGCACTTTAAATTATTCTTCAGTATTTTGAAATCCCCGTAAGACCTCGGCAAGGAGAACTGGGTTAACAGGGGCAGAGTGTCCAGTCTGGACTGAGAGGAATCTTCTTCTTTCTCCTTCTTTTTAACTTGTCCCTCATCAAGGTTAAATGAAGAACGAGCAAGGCTCTGACAGGTCTCCTTACTTCCCACCTTTGGATTCCCTGTGCCGGCCAGTAAATACTTGTGAAATGGACGCCCATGCGAATAAATGTTTCTCATCTACTGGCACGGCTGGTTAACATCCTGCACGTAATACAGCCTGCTTAGGAGGAGTCAGGAAGAGGTGATAGGAGCAGAAGGGCATGAGGCATCCTGACCTTTGCACAGACTTCGAAACAGAAGGGTACCACGGGATCCTGAGAACAGCCTCTCCTACGAGCAGCAGAAGGCGGTCATTGTTTTTGGAATCAGAACTCCACGGACAGGTGAGCCGAGAAAGCCTGCAAAGGACCTGGGCTTCACAGCCATCGTGATCCACTTCTAGTCTGAAGCTTCTCAGATGGAGCACTGTCGCAGAGTATTTGTCGTCAGGGTATTTGCAATGATCGCAGGACTTGGCCGGTGGAATGTGATGGGATGTCCATTTCCGCTCCTGTGTGCACTCCTTCCCAGGACCCGCCAGCCTCCTAAACGCTAGTTAACGCGCGCAACACTGGAAAAAGATCTTCATTTTCAGCCCACCTTCCAAACGTGTAGCTATGATATCATGTCAGGAAGTCGGGTTTCATGCAATCGTGAAGTATCACGGAGGCTTCACCAGTCGTGTCTGTGTTCCTGTCGGAGAGGACGGCAGTGCCTTTCTCTACCGCCTCGCTCAGTGGTTGCTAATTACTAAAAATTAATTAGATGCTTTACTGGCACTTGTGCTAGAGTGCAGCCGGCTCGGCACTCGGACCCCATCAGTCCCTCCAGTCCCCCAGCATTCTAGGGCTCCAGACATCTGCAGTGACAGCCGCCTCTTGTTCTGTGAGCTCCGTCCACCAGGGCTGAGCACGAGTGGCCATCGTCACCTCTGAGACAAGGACCCTCCCTTCCTCCGCAGTGAGTGCGGTTCATTTCCCGCATCTCATTTCGCTCACATGTTCGACGATGACGTTGTGAACGCTTCAGGGACTGAACGGCCCGGGATTCAGTCGCTTCTGCACACCTTGTACCCAGCAGAGAGACGACGAGTTCGGGAGACTTTTTGGGAACCGTTCGCCGAAGGTTCCAATAGAAATATAGACGCACTTTGACACAGCTTCTGGAAACAATTCTCTGGGATGTTGGCCTAAATTTAACTGAAGTCAAAAACCTTTTTATGTGCTCTCAGGTCTTTTCTCGACCCCCGAACACCGGGCTCCGCCTCCCGGGTGGGCTGGCAGGAGCTTTGCCTATGCTGATGACCTCACCCTGCCTCCCCATCACCTCTTGCTGTTCTCTGTAACATACTTACATCCTTGAGGAGACATGCCCGGATCCCTGGACCATGACAGATTTCCCTGCCTTATGCTCTTGTAGGACGTAAACCAGTTACAATTTTCTGTAACTCTGTGAAATCGCTTGTCTACCTCACGTGTATCTCCTCCTCTACACCCCTCGCTGCCGAATGCTGTGGGTCCCATGTTTTTACTCCCCACTTTATCTCTAGAAGGGAGCTCGGTGTCACTGTTTACATTCATTGTTTATAAGGCTCAGATCCCTCTTGGCCCAAATTGCGCACCTGTGGGCTGACCCTCTACTCCGTGGATCATGTGGGAGCCAAGGTCCATGGACAAATGGGCCTTTCCTCCAGGTCTTGATCTGAATGTGCCAGTTAGCTAGAGGCCTTTTGTAACTGGAAACACGAGTTTGTCAGTACGAGACCAGTTGCCCTCCATCGATCCCCATGCCTCTGAGAGCAGAGGGCAGGCTCCAGGGAGAGAAAGCCCCCTGTAACCCGGGGCGGTGGGGGGCGGGGCAGGGGACCTGCACAAAGGTGGAAATGTGGGCGGGGGCACCTAGCTCAGAAAGTGCCCACGGGGAACCTTCCTTGTCCTTGTTGACCTTCTCGTGTCCTCTTTCCAATTTGAAGTTTCCTAGGGAGGAATCAGGAAAATGAGCGTAGTAGTTCCTTCCTCCCTCTCATTGCCTCTGGCTCATGAAATATTTCAACTCAGTGTCTTAGGATACTCAAGGGGTCAGTTTTTTGTTTTGTTTTGTTTTGTTTTGTTTTGGTTTGGTTTGGTTTTTTTTTTTTTATCATGTGTTCTTAGAGGTAGTTAATTTTTTGGGGAAATATTACAACTCCGTGAAAAGTAAACTTGACACTAAGGGCCTAAATATAAAGATATATTTAAATATATAAATAACATATTTATATAATATTTTATATATAATACAATAAATAATATCTTTATATTTATAGTATCTTTGTGGATATATATACTATATATATGGATATATATCCATAAAGATAGTAAATCTAAATTTAAAAAAGACTCATAGTAATGTACAAGGAGACAGACCTGACTATATATACGTATATAAAGTAGAAAGTGATATGAATGAAGAACATAAAGTCGCCCAGGGTAGTTAAGTCTGTCTGGTTCCTGGCGTGCCCCAAGTCTGCCCAGGGTGACTATTCTCAGCATTACTTGATTAGTTTGAGATCATCTGTGGGTAAAGAGTATTATCTACTTCCTCCTCTCATACAAGCACCCCAATGGCCTTATGGCAGGTAAAAAAAATGGCTATTTTCAAATGCAGAAGGTTGCCTTTCTGGGTGGACAATACTAATAATGGAAAACTGATGAGATAACCAGGAGCAGACGAACCACTAGTAATTTTCACACACGGTGCCATCCAGTCAAGACTTCGGAAACAAGTTTCTGAGTATTTGGATATGTCTTATTCTTTTGGACAGTGAATTTATTGTTGATAAGCTGCTTCAAAATGAACGGGCAGTCTTTGTGAAAGAAAAAAAAAACCCAGGGATTTATGACTGACAGTATGAAACTTTTCAATCCTCGCTGATTGAACACACATTTATGCCATGTGGCGGATCCATGGTGTTGGAAATGTATATCCATCTGTTGGTAAATTCTGTGCAACATTTTATTATTTTGCACAAGCTGTCACATTTTAAAGAAAAGGGCACAATTATTTATATGAGCATCACTCTCTTGGGGTTTACTCCTCAGGTTTCTTATGCGGGAACTCATTGCAGCCTTTCAAAATGGTAAATGGTAATATAATGTACTTGAGAGACTAATAAAAGTGTTGGTCAATTCAACTCATCTCCTACATACTCTTCAAAGAAACCTTGCAGGGCTGCCTAGACCCCTCAGTTTCCAGGAATAAGGACACCCATGTGCCTACCCCGATTTACTGTTTCACCTCAAGAAAATTAAGCCATGCATCTTGACCAATGGAATATGGTCATACTCAATGTCGAAGGCAGCACAGAGACATAATAGTGAAGCCTTAGGAGTCTAACAAGACAGAGGACTATGCTGATGTCTGTTTTAAAAGGAAAGGAAAAAAGAAATCGTGGCAGAGACAACGTTCTGATTCGCTCTGCAGCAAAGTGTAACGCCTGATCGCACTGGAACCAGCTGATGGGACATTTTGTGCAGTGCAGGTGGCAAGCTAGGACATGGGACTTAGAGTCCTGACAAAGCCTTGAACGACTCCTGTAGGGTCACACATGAATGGTTTTGTCAGTTCTAAGGGGTAACAGACATGGCACTAGGTGACTGAAAGCAGGTCTGAGACAGAAAGGAAAAAGTGAATGATACTGCAAAAACACAAGGTTTCCAGAAGAGTCTAGAATCCACACTTGTAGTTGAATGGATAGCTTTGGAAGGTCCAGGGTGCTCTGCAGAAAGAGCAAAGAGGAGTGGAGGGCCAGCCACCTGGGCTGTGCCCACCGGAAGGGCATCCTCAATCCATGTCCCAAAGCTGCTATGTGAGTTAGGGCGGCCCTATCCTTCTATTCTTACAAAGACTAAATTAAAGATGCATTAGGAGAAGGCAGAAATGATAACTGGAATATGAAAGCCATCAAGATAACCACATCAGAAATGCTGCTAATACATCTAGCCTGGCTCTCGTTTATCCTGCATGTAATTTCAGGTTAATGGATACACGCTCTCCCTCACCCCTGCCCCCCCGCTGGACATACATGATCTCTTTAATTTTTTAAAAATATTTGTTATCATTTCTGAGAGAGAGAGAGAGAGAGAGAGAGAGAGCACAAGTAGGGGAGGGGCAGAGAGAGAGGGAGACAGAATCCTCAGGCTCAGAGAGTTGGGGAGCACATTTAACTCCTTCTTAGAAATTGTAGAAAGGGGGCGCTTGGGTGGCTCGGTCGGTTAAGTGGCTGACTTCAGCTCAGGTCCGTGGGTTCGAGTTCCACATGGAGCTCTGTGCTGACAGCTCAGAGCCTGGAGCCCTCTTCGGATTCTGTGTCTCCCTCTCTCTCCCCCCCCCCCACTCACTCAAAAATAAATAAACATTAAAAAAATGAAAAAAAAAAAAGAAATCGTAGAAAGGAAAAACAGAGGAAAAAACCTGAAGATAACAGATAAAACGAGCCAAAGTGAAGAAACGATAAGATCAATAGTTTTAAATGATAAAATAATTGTAATTACAGTATGCAATACATAATCATTTTATAAGTATATGATTACCATTGTTATCATACTGATAAATGATGTCCGGGCCTGGGGACCCTTCAAGGCACTCTTCCTGGCTCCCAATATATTTTGGCCTCATTTCTCCAGGCCCGTTTTAATGTACCCTGACTCAGAGGATTGATGGCACCAGAAATAGTACTAGATTGATGGTCTAAAAACTGAAATATCTACTGTTGCCTCCATAGGTCTTCTTGTGCTCTCCTCTGCGCCACTGCCTCCTTAAATTTCTCCTTCTGTAAAACCTCACTCTGCAGCTCACCTCCTCACAGAAACATCCACCGCCTTCCCCAGCGGCTGCCTCCAACACCCTGCCCAGAATTCCAGCCCACAGTCCCACAGTGCGTTCACACTTGGCTGTCTATTTGTCTCTCTCCTACGTTTCTATCAGTTCCTGCCGTCCTCTAGGAGGATGTTTCCCTAGGTACCAAAAAAATGAAGCATGATGACACCGATGAACTCAGAAGGTTCTGCTACCGGATGCACTTTGGGCATCGGCAACAATGGATATTTTGTGGTTATTTAGATTCAAGACTGGTTCAGTCAAAATGCCAGAGAAAATCAAGTACACAATTTCATTTTCTTTGAGGCTAAAACATCTGCCACCGAGAGAGACAGCTGTTGAAATGACTTCCCCGTGATATTAATGTGGGGAATAATTATGAAAAATGGGGCAGTCTGTTCTTAAGAACAAGTATGGCTGAATTAGAATTTATTGCTGGAATTTTAACAGAGGATCATCCCCCATCTTGTAATCTTTAGAACTGTTCGAAGTGCTTTCATGAGCAAGCAGTATTTTGTTTATGGTTTTATCCTCTCGTGATAGCCCTGATAGGCAGGAAATTATATTATCACTTCCATTTTTATGTATGAAGAAAATAGCATTCACAATGGTGAAAAGATCTCCCTGAGCCTAGGCTCAGTACTGTCCCATGAACTAAAAATGGTGATGAATGGGACAGCCAAGTCATTACGTGGGGACATCTGCACCCAGAAAATGACCCCAGAAAGAAATGATATGAAGGAATATTTATATGAAGCCTTTTATTTACATTGTGTAGAATCGTAGAAGTAGGCAGGTCAGGCTCCCTGGTCGGCCACCATGTTGTAGTATTTGATTTGGAGTCTCAAAGGGAGAGCGCAGAAGGAACTGGTACATTTATTCCACCTGAACAAATACTGGCTGCAGTGAAGTGCAGAGCGAAGAATGGTGACAAGTAAAGAAATATATTCCGCAGGGTTTGGGGCGGGGGCGGGGGAAGCAGACAAAAACAAGACCAAATTTCAGAGGAAGCTATGGACTAGGCAGAAGATGTACTGATCGGTTTCATCTGCTTTTAACTATTTTGCTTGTTTATAAATAGGTCTAATGATTCGTTCTGAAAACGGATGTGATTTAAGATCAGTATTTGTAAATACTGATAAAAAGAGGTGGATGTGTCCCAGAGGGCAACTCTGTGGGTAGGGCAGCTAGCATCCACAGGCAGGTGGACAGAAGGGTTGGGGGGGTGGTTACTAGTCACTCAACTCAAATAGAAATGGCTGGATGTAGAAAGACACCCGTTAACTTTCTTGGAAAAGGGAAGCAAGGAGCAGGATGAAAGAACACACCCAGAATTTCAACTCAGCACAGAGGTTTAACTGCTGCCTAGACACCAGCCTCTGTTTGCACTGTGCCTACTTCCTCCATTGCTATTGCCACCCTGGTCCTTCTTTCAGTTCCTCAAAATCAATATACTGCTTTCCACCTCAGGGCCTTTGCATGTGCTGTTCTGACCTAAACTGCAGCCTCTGGCCCAAAGGACTCATCTTTCTTCAGATATCAGCTCAGTGGCCTTCTTCCCAGATAAGACCAAGTCAATTACCCTTTATCACCCATGCACAGAACCACGTGCTTTCCTCCGTAACACTTACTACAGCTGAAATTTTAAATGCTCTGCATGTAGCTCTTTGAATTATATTTGCTTCCCCATAGTGGACTGTAAGCTTTATGAGGACAAAATCCAAATCCCTGACTGGTGTAGTGGCTGGAATTTGCTCTAACCTTCTAGTTGAGATGACTTTAAACAGCATCATCCCTATTTCTAAAGCTAACTGCTCTTTTCCTGGAGATTCTATATTCCCTTCTTTACACTAAAATTTCCTTCTAAAGAAGGAGGAGGAGGAGGAGGAGGAGGAGGAGGAGGAGGAGGAGGAGGAGGAGATGGAGAAGGAGAAGGAGAAGAAGAAGAAGAAGAAGAAGAAGAAGAAGAAGAAGAAGAAGAAGAAGAAGAAAAGCCTTGAATGCACTAAGGTAGCTCCCTTAGAAGGGAAGGAACCACAGGCAACATTTGGAGGTGGGGAGATGTGTCTACCATACTCCCAGATTCCCCTTCTGGAGTTACAAATGATCGGCTCAATCTATCCCATAAACCGGTCCCTTTAAAGAGCTCTTGTTAGCTCATGCTTCTCTGAAAAACTCATTCATAATAAGAGTAAACAATTAGTTTATCTTTATCTTTCCCATCCCTCTGTCATATTTGCAGCCTAGCATCGAGCAAAGACTTAAGCTAAAAGAATGTTTATTTGTGGGCTTATAAACCAGGAGTATCCCTTCCCACCCCAAGCAATCAAGATGCACACGTTAACAGGCTGACCAAGCATTCTGCTCTGCCTGGGGAGTCCCGTATCCCAGGAAATACCTCCCGAGAAGAACAGACCTCCAAGGTCAGTCCGGAACATAGGGGCTGAGAACATCACTGCTTTCAGTTTCACGTGGCTTTGGTGTAGATGACCGGTCTTCCGCAGTCACCCACGCTGGGTTAGGGAAAACCATGAGCTGGCTCCTGGTGGGGAGTGGGGATCATCCATTGCTGTACCACTCTGAGTGGTCTACTATCATTTCTTAGCACTAGTTTAATTCTTTAAGGGAAGGGGTATTGTGGCCGTGTTTCCTAAGAGTTCATGTGGGGACACAATGACTTCACCAACCCGGCATGACCAGACATCACTGAAAAACAAGGCAAAATGAAGGTGCGCTTTTCAGGAAAGACGGAAGGACACACATGCCCAGATCAGGCAGGTAAACAACCGGAAGAGAGCGTGTGAAAAACCATGTGAAGAAGAATTTGGGTTTGGGCGTGGTGGAGAAGGGGATGTGAAAGTGCATATGGAGACTGACTCTCCCCATCAGCGTAAGTTTCCAAATCAATTAAAATATCTCATCTCCCCCAAAGACACGGATATGCAATTAAACACAGCAGCCACTGCACAAACGAACACACATTACCATAGCATTCAAACACACTTTGGGGCACCTGGATGGTTCAGTTGGTTGAGCATCTGGCTCCTGATTTCAGCTCAGGTCGTGATCTCACCGTTCGTAGGTTCAAGCCCCGAGTCGGGCTCTGCACTCATAGCGCGTGGAGCTTGCTTCGGATTCTCTCTCATTCCCTCTCCCTTCTCCCTGTCCCTCCCCTCTCTCTCTTTCTCAAGATAAATACATGAACTTAAAAAAAACCCACACATACACTTCATCATCTCATTCTCTTGATGGGCTCAATGAAGCCAACTGAAGTCACGTTTCCTGATTCAGAGGCTGCACGTAAAGTGTTCCATGAGTTAACAAAGGAACGAATTTTGGTGAAGGATACAATGACCCTTACAGTGTAGAGATGATTTTGCCTACTAACAACCATGCTTTCTGTAACGTGTCAAATGATGAGTCCACTGCCAGCAATATAAATGTCAAACATGGCCTTTCTAGCTCTTGGGAACTTTGGATCTGAAAAATGGAGTTTTAAGATATCTTGATTTCTATGAAGATTGTAATGAAAGTAAAGAAAATATGAAACAAAAATTGTCTACCATTGATGTCTTGTCCAAACGCAAACTAAGCTGTGCTCACCTACCTGCGTACGTGACAGGAAGCACAAATATAAATTTTGGCAAGTTCCATTCAGACTATAAACTGTCTACTCACTCCCACCCCAAACTTACCTTCCAAATGTCCTGGTGACCTTGTATACAACATTGCTAAGTGGGGTGTGACTGGCTACCCTGGGACATGGAGGCTTTCACTGTGGAAGTTCTGGTCACGGTTTGCTTGTCTCAAAATATGCACAAGCATTTAATGTGATGTTTTATTTATTTATTTATTTATTTATTTATTTATTTATTTATTTTTATTTTTTTTTTGAATTCACAGTTAGAGAAGGAGAGCACAGCCATAGACCAGATGGCTATTACTGTTGTCATCCATAGAAGATGTTACAGTGCTAACCTATGTAAGATTATACTTTCAAAGTTTGGAAAAGAAGGATGTCCTTCGGTAATCTGGAAGTTTACTGAGGATAAGAACAGAGAACAGGATGGCAGTTAGACAGAAATGTATCCAGTATTCCTCCAAAACTGGCTGATGACTTTTGAAGAGGCCAGAAGGAGACTGGGAAGGAACAGACTGACCACACCAGAGTTGTGCAGAGTTCTGTATAGGCCATGACAAAGCTCAACAAGACTCCTTAAGAACTAAAATAAAAATAAAATTAAAAAATTACTGAGAAAGGGACAACACATTAAATAGTCCTTTCTCAATTTCTCTGCTAAAATTGTTACTCATTTGGAAACCAGTGTTGAGTTCACACGTTCAAATTATGTTTGTGCTTTGAAAGCATGTTTCCTGAGAAAGGTCTGTTTAATGTATCATGGCAACCAGTGTGCTTTAGAGCGTTTGAAAATGTCAGATGTTGCAGGCACATAGAGCTGGTATGATGAATTAAAACAAAATTAATGTTTATTTGTTTTTGAGAGAGAGAGAGAGAGAGAGAGAGAGAGAGAGAGAGAAACAGAGCATGAGTGGAGGAGGGACAGAGAAAGAAGGAGATATGGAATCCTAAGCAGGCTCCAGGCTCCGAGCTGTCAGCACAGAGCCTGACGTGGGGCTCGAACTCACGAACTGTGAGATCATGACCTGAGCCGAAGTCAGACCCTTAACCAGCTGAGCCACCCAGGCACCCCTGGTATGACGAATTTTTAGATGCAGAGGACCTAACTGACAAACAGCGGGACTCCCAAAGGACAAGCCCGTAGGTACAAAGAGGAGGGACGATTTGGGGAAGCTGGAGATTCATTCCTGTAAGTCCAAAGTCTACTGTTGCTGGTAAGTAAACTCTTGTTCCTCATGCTCTGAAGCCTTTGTTGAGGGGAAGTGAAGTTAGCCTGATGTCATCACACTGGAGTGACATCAGGAATCAAGTCTCATGTGGCTCTGATAAGAGCTACAACTCAAAGTGAAGTTCACGTTTGACTGTACTCAATTTTACTGCCATACACAAGAAGACAGGGCTCCAGACACTCCAGAGAAATATTAATGCTCACGACACAGAGGGGAAAAATGCCCTACTGTACCACAGAGCAGAAAGCAACAGTCAGTATTGTTTTTTATTAGATGTAAGTAATATCTGGTTAATTAGTCCTATTTTTACATGTTTCCTTTCTAAAATTATCACATTGATGCATGTTAGGAATACACAGTAATAAAGTGTGTAAATTTTCAGCATCCAGTAGAGAGTTTAACGAAAGTTAAACTTCCATACCCAAGAACAAATATTAATGTTATAAAGATATTGTTATATTTTTATTATATATATGTGACTAATCAGTCCCAATTAATCACTATTAATTGACACTGGTAACCCACCCTCTTACTTAAATAGCATTTATATAATAGAAATGTAAATAACATAGAATGTCACTTCCAATAAACACCAACGTTTCATAATTTTGTTAAAGCAAGAACATACAGGCACACCGTTATTGATTATATATAATGCTGCCGTGTTTCTGTTCTATCTCGTGTAGATGTATCCAGAGTTTTCTCCGTAGAAAGGTGGTCATTCTGATCACCAAGGTTATGTCAGGAAAGTCACTCCCTCCTCGTGACGTCCCCTTTCCTTCAGTTGTATCTTTCCAGATGATTTCAGATCCACATCCAATGCTACTTCCATCAGTAAAGGCTTTTATAATCAAAGCAATAAAAATTAATAACCCTCAGCATCTCCACAGCACTTTGGATATAATTTTCCTATAATTTGATTGGTAGGATAGGTATTTGTGGGCACACAAATTGTCCTCATCAAATACAGAAGATGGTCCAGAGGAGGAGTTAGGCCTCAAGTATCGTCACATGTCCCAGCCCCTCTAGCAGGTGGAGGTCTTTAGTCGAGGAGGACTGAGTTTGTCTTGGTTGCAGCTGACGATTAAATGAAACAAAACAACTGAATCCCGAATCAGCAGATATACTTACCTGCATGCAGGTAAAGCTAGAGGTTGTAAACCTTACCTGTTCCCTGTCGATCAGAGTCTTTGCCCTTGAAAGATTAGAGTACTGTTTTATAAAACAGAACCATGTGGTTGGACTGCCCCCTCTACGTTCTGATGCTATCCCAAAGAAAGAAGATGAAGCCAATCAGATTTGGTCTTTTATGTTATTAATTTAACATCATGATAGATGGGACACTGATGATCCAAATAAAGAGATAGCACACAAAACAAACCCTGTACACAGAATCTATGTGTAAAGAAGCAAAGAAGAAGCAAAAGCAAAGAAGAGGCAAAGAAGAATGAAAACATTGTATTTGGTGATGGACTTATTCCTGCATCAAAACGCTGGGAAAGTATTCACCACATGGCAAAGAAGTCATGCAGATAAAATGTGTCAGATGGTGGAAAGCCCAAGAAAAGACCCCTGTTGTTGGATGCACGACAGAATAAGTACAGGGGATGCATTCAAGGGCTTGGGAAAGAATCCTGGGAGAATAGGAACATAGGCTTCTGAAAGTCAATTGAATTCGGGCAGTGATTTCAGAGGATGAGCAAGTTTTGCGCACAAAGAGATATGGGAAGATGATGACGGATGATGAAATGGTAAGATTTATCACTGCCATCTCAAGGAGAGGAAAATGTGGAGAAGGAGACACGAGAACAGTGTGGAACTGAAAAGTAATTGCTGACGAGGGGACGCCTTGGAGATGAGACCACCTCGGTTACGAGGGGAAGGACAGGACAGGGGACATACAGATTCTGAGAGAAGTCAACAGGAGTTTGATTTGGGCTCATGTTACTGTCATTATTTTAGCAACGAGTCCAAGTTTCTTCAACAGGAGAAATAAAAACAGCAATCCTGACAATTGGTTTACAGTAAGAGGCTGGAAAGGATTCTTTCAGGTGAGAAAAAAAATCTTTGGTAGAACAGTTAGAAGCAGTTTTCACGCAGAGCAATTAACAAGAATGGACATATATAGGAAGAGTTGTAGTAAATGAATGTTTTAATGTTTATTTTACTTCCAAGAGAGAGGGAGAAGCAACATGAGCAGGGGAGGGGCAGAGAGAGAGGAAGACACAGAATCGGAAGCAGGCTCCAGCTCCAAGCTGTCAGCACAGAGCCGCACGAACCGTGAGATCATGACTTGAGCTGAAGTCAGGTGCTTAACCAACTGAGCCACCCAGGCGCCCCATAAATGAATGTTTTAAATGTTATTATGGAATCCTAGTATTCACAAACTTAGAATTAAATCGCTGTCTTATATCCAAAGGGCATATACAATGAAGTCTTTTTTAAGTCACTGTGTTTCAGAAGCAGTGGAAATTCTACTTTTTGGTTGGAATTCTAAATTACGTGCCTCCTGATAACTTTGATTAAGTCACTATTTCACACTATTTTAATAATGTGTGATTTTTATGGTATCATTCTGACAACTGAGAACACTGTAAAAAAGACTGATATTTAGAGACAAAAGGAAAAACATAATCATGTATATTTCCTTATGCCTTGGTTTGTCTTTCCTGCTATTTTTTTTTTTAAGTTTTAGAGAGACACACAGAGAGAGTGCGAGCAGGGGAGAGGGGCAAAGGGAGAGAGAGAATCTTAAGCAGGATCCACACTCAGCACAGAGTCTGACACGGGGCTCGATCCCACCATCCTGTTATCATGACCTGAGTCGAAATCAAGAGTCGGACACTCAACCAACTGAGCCACCCAGGTGCCCCTCCTGCTATCCTTGATTTGACATTTTCTCATCTAAGTATTCTCAATTTCTCTTATGTGTGTATATTGTCTCTTTTCCTTGAGATACAAGTGACTTTGGGAGTTTTCTTTATCTTCTATCTACATCTAGAACAATTTTTATTCTTTGCTTTCAAGTAACGTGCTGATAGACAACTCTATTGTTTCTCCAAGGCAACTCATTATCTTTAAAACTCATCCTAACATTCCGCTTAAAAGGTCAGATATAAAAGTAGCATCAAAATTATCTATACCATCAAAACAGATCACACACAGTTTATAGGTCAACTGTATCAATTATTATGTATGAGCTTGTCAGCAAGAATATGAGCAGGCTTGGCAGTCTAACATATATTAATTCTAACGTGGGCAGGGATCCAAAAAAGTGCCCTACTATTTTGTTACTTGTGGTTGTAAAACGTTATGTCTTAAAATGTAATTGTGTGCGTCCAACGTCACTTTGCTGAAAGCGTCACTTTCCCCATTGTGTTCATTCATTTATTTATTTATTTATATGTATATTTCTGTCATTTCCATTGCGTCCTCCATTTTGGCGTGAAGATGTCCGCTGAAGAGTAAGCTGCTGAAACAGCAAATATTTTGCACAGCGACTCAATAAGCAGAAGTATTTCAAGACAAGCCCCATTTTCAGAATGTCAAACATATCAAGTGGACGTGATTTCTTGCATTAACCAAGTCAATTTCCTCAGACAACGTTAAGCATCAGCGTGGGAAGGGAGTTCTACTGTTTGTTGAATGTAAAGGTTTAAGGAGGATAAATGAAATAGTGATTTACCAGAAAATAAGAGAGAAGTGATTTTTTTCTTTGCATTCTTCCATCCTATGAAATATATCCTTTCAGGCATTCCCTTTAATGTGCATAAGTCTTTTTGATGTATAATAGGAGCCAGTAACAATTTATCTCCAACTGAAAAAAAAAAAAAAAAAAGGAACTTCTGAAGGGCATTTCGCGGCTTTTTCACAAGAACGAATGCAAAAGAATTATGATTTGGGGGCTCTCTTTTGAGGAGTAAGAGCGCCCTCAAATTTAAAAGGACTGGGTAAGTCTTTTGTCATTTGCAGACTGCCTGACCTAGAACAAGACAGATTATTTCTAGGCCCAAACTCTGGGCAGAACGATCCATTTCTATGACTGAGGGCATACCTGCTCCGTAAGGTCAAGACTCAAAGGATGGGCAGTCTCCGGCGACATGTATGTTAGGGCTTCCTTCTTTTTTAACATCTTGGAGAGTCTGACGGCAACATAAATATCAGAAAAACACTTTGAGAATGTTTTATGCTGATCGTGTGAAAGTGAGAAAAACACAATTAATACCAACTTTTGTTTTTCAGAGAGGACCTTTTAAGAGATGTTTGAGCTTTCCAGGCTCCCCTTCATCCTTCCAATACCCCACTCCTTGGGACACAGTCTGGATCATCCCTATACTTCTCTGAGGTAATAGCCCTTGGGGGATTTTTATTTAAAGGTATACATTATGGCACAGCTCAGTTGTTATTGATCCAGGAGAGTAAGGTGCATAAATGGTATCATCTAAGGTCATAAAATCAATAAGAAACGTGATGACCTTGCAGAGAACCTTCTTTGTGGACCACCCCCCCCAACCCCGCTCCCACCTGATTGCCATTACTGCTCCTTACTACGGCCCATGGGACTTTGGATGCGCCTGTATTTAAGAAAAAAAAAAAATCTCTTTAGGGTACTATGCTTCTTATAACCAAACCATAAATTCTAGAACGCCAGAAGTGTTTTTCAATGTTGAGATGAAAGTGAAAGCAGACACAGGATTAAATCTAGATTCCCCTCCTACTTCTGTGTTTCTTTGTGAAATTTGACTTCCTGAAAGCTTTTGGAAGATATAGCTTGACTAATATTGATATTGTTATTTAAGGAGTCTCTTTTCTTTTTTAAAAAAAGATCTATAAAAATGGAGTTGCAGCTTGCTCATTCCTGTATTTGTGAGAATAACCATGTCAGGGTGGGCGGGTAATGTCGCCCTGAACGTAGCTCTTTCTGAGGTGTGTCTGGGCCTGAGGGTGGTCTGCACCTTGGTTGACTGGGGACTGGAGAAAACTGTTGTAGGCCCAGAGCCCTGGCGCTGAATCCTGCCACACACTGGTGTTGTCTGACTCCAAGTTCAGCCAAGGGAAGTTAAATATGAATGCCTTTGGGTGGGCACCCCCTCTCTGGACCTCTTCCCCAGGAAGACCAAGCATACCAGCTCCTCCATTTAGTTTTCCTTTCCTAACCATCCTTAGAGACACTCAAAACTGTGGCCCAAACCGTGGCCTTTAGCAGAAGACAGATGTGATCAAACAAAATAGACCTACTTTTTAACACACCCTCAGTGGCTATTATTGCTTTTTGTAAGTTTTTGTTTGTTTGTTTTCTTTGAGAGAAAGGGGGAAAAAAGAGTGCACACAAGCCAGGGAGGGAGGGAAGGAGGGAGAGGGAGGGAGGGAGGGAGGGAGAGAGAGAGAGAGAGAGAGAGAGAGAGAAAGAGAGAGAGAGAATCCCAAGCAGGCTCCACGCTTAGCACAGAGCCCAACACGGGACTTGATCCCACAACCCTGGGATCATGACCGGAGCCGAAACGAAGAGTCCCAATGTTCAACTGACTGAGCCACCCAGGTGCACCTCTCTTTGCAAGTTTTAAAGACAACTGATTTCTTATCAATAGGGCTTAATTACAAATAACAGTAATAATACCTGATTACATCATTGTTCAGTTTCACATTCTCTAATAAATTTATAGATTGCTTATAACCTACAGGCCAAAGTTCTGGAGATCGATATTGAAGGCTGGTCCCAACATTGCCTTTAACCTAAGTTTTCAATTTTACGCTATGTGCTCAACTCACCCCCATTGTAATACTTTCATTGTGTACAAGTACCTTTTTCGCTCAGGCCTTTCTCTCTATTTTGCCTTCAGCTCCCATCACAGCAATTTGGTTCCAAATGCTGCTCTCCTGTCGCTTCTCATGTCTAGGGCAAAATGTCATCACGGGCAAAGCTGCTTTGAGTCCCTGGGTCTAGACCCTCCCCGCTCCGTGCGTGTTCGTTCGACAAACACTCAGCGAATGCCTACCTCTCTGCCAGGCCCCGCGTGCAGCCCGGAGATGCATGTAGAACAAACAGACGAAAGCCCCTGCCTGCAGAGAGGTTATGCTCTAGCAGGGAAAATAGGCAGGCACGGATAAGCCAATGTGAATCTGGCATAAGTGCCAGAAGCTGTGAGGGCGATGAAGAATTACACGGACAAGGGGAGAGAGTGACTAGGGCTTGGGGGAGCTCTGAGCAGGTGTCAGCGAGGGAGTAGAGGAATTCAGGGGAGGGAAGAATGTTCCAGACAGACAGCACAGCAAGTTGGGAGGCGGTGCGGGGAGAGAAGACCATGTGTAGGGGGTGTCGAGGGCACTGGGGGAGCTGGAGAGTGACTCAGGGAAGAGGCCTTCAGGGCAGGGCACGGAGGAGTAGATCCCCTTCCGTGTGTGGACAGAACTGAGGAGGGCTGAATGACGCGATCTGACGCATTGTTAGAAAGGCAGGAGGCTCGCAGCGGAGGCAGGGAGCTGGGAGATGGCCCAGGCACTGGTCCAAGTGAGACACGCATATGCTGGCACTGGTTGGGGTCGGATTTACTGGGAAGTAGGACAGCAGGTTTGCTGATGCTGGACTGGACGTGGGAGTGGAACAGAAAGCCGTGCATGACTCCCATGTGTGAGACATGACAACTGGGGGTGGGCAAGAGTCAGAGAACAGTGACAGAAGAGTGAGTGTGGTGGGCAGCAGAGGCTAAGAGTTCTGTTGGGTCCATATGGAGTTTGAGGTGTCTCTTATGGGTCCAGACGGTGATTGCCAAGACAGATTTTTAGTATGCCGCTGGATGAGTGAGTCTTGAATCTCCAGAGCTGGGGGTATAAATTTGGGAGGTATCCATTTCAACACATCCATATATTATTGGGAGTTTTTTTCAAGTCGTAACATCTCAGTTGTATATGGACAATATATCGCTCACAGCGAAGGGCCTACAGTTAACATACTGTGTTGTATACTTAAAATTTGCTAAGAGGTGAGATAGATCTTATGTTGAAGTGATCTTAACACACACTCATCGTCATCATCATCATCATCACAACAATAGTAGGGCAAGAGGGAACCTGGGGAGGTGATGAGTATGCCTATGACCTTGATGGTGGAGATGGTTTCACGGGCGTATATTTACCCCTAACTAACTGGGTTGTACATATTAAACATGTACAGCTTTTTAGATATCAACATACCTCAATAAAGTGTTTGATAAATATAATAAATTTAAAAATAAATTAGTATGTTTTCAAAACTGCATAGCTTTATTGAGATATAATTCACATATAAGAGAGTTCACCCATTGAAAGTTCAATGATTTTTAGTACAGTACAGAGCTGTGCACCCATCACCACCATCTAATTTTAGAACCTTCTTGTCCCCCAAAAAGAAAATCTCTACGTATTAGCAGCTAACCACACCAACTCAAGCCAACCACTATTTTACTTTCTGCCTCTCTCTATTTCCTATTTTGGAAATCCCAGATAAATAGAGTAATGGAGTATGTGATCTCTTGGGATGATTTGTCTCTTCCAATAAGGTTGGAAGATTTCCAAATTTCCAAATTTCCGAATTTCCAAGGTTCCATGTTATAACCAGTATCAGAACTTCATTCCTTGTTTGCTGAATAAAATTGTATTCTATGTAGAACCACTTTTTATTTATCCATTCATCACCTGCTGGACAATTGGGTTGTTTGCACTTTGGGCTATTGCAAATAAAGATGCCATGAACATTCACATACAACTTTGTTAGTAGACATATATTTTCCTTTCTCTTGAGTATTTAACTAGGAGTTAGTATTTAACATTTAACTAAACGTTGGCGGATAGTATTTTTACATCTATTTTTAAACTATTACACAAGAAACTATCTTCCATTTACCAGGGAAATCATCTTTATTAGCAAATATATGGAAGAAAAAGGATAGTAAGTTTCTGAGATATTGCTAATTTCCAACTGAATTGGAAATTCTTCCCCAGATTCTCCATGTACAAAATACATGGAACATGAAGTTCCATGCATATGGATGCATATGAAAATTCTAAGCTATTTCCCAGGGAGGAAATCGTCACTTATATTGTAAATAGAACTTCACAAACAGAATTTTACGTTAAGCCGACCTAGTTTATTTCCGAGTCAGTGGGTTTGAGATATTCGCAGATTTTTAAACTATGAAAAGGGCAGCAAGATGTAGGAGGAAGATAGGTTTTCTTCAAATTTACTTGCCTTTATTAACTTAGAACACAAGACATTTGTTCATAACTGGCCACAGAAATGATTCATGCATTCTGTGTGCTAGAATTTTTTTTTTTTTTTATGGCTGAGGAAAGAAAGGTACGTGATAAACAAGCAATTGAGGGAAGCGAAGGAGAACAAATCCGCTCATGCATGTTTGAAAGTCGAAGTCACCTCTTTTTGGGGGAAAAGAAAAAAAAAGTTGCCTCAGTATCTTTTAGTTTTCCATCCTCTACACAGAAAGCAGAGGCAGAAGTACTCAAGACAGTGAAGTTCACCGTCAGGTAGCTACAGTGTTCTACTGTGGTGAACTTGCTTTGAAATCAGGACCAGGTACCTTAAATTATCTTAGCGTCTGATATTGAGATTCCTTCAAACCATACCCTGCCATGTTTATGAAAATAGTGGGAGATAATTCGCACCCATTGAACAGATCATTGGAAAGCCCAATGAAAAGGCTAAGTTAAAGAAAAAAAGAAAAAGGGCTGTGTTAACTAGGAGACCAAAACTTTCTCAGTGAACTGGATGCTGTCAGAGTGCAATCGTTGGCCACTAACATTTCATTAACTCCCAATAAAAATCGTTGCAACCATGTCTGAGCCTTCCCCCACACCACACATTCTCGCTGGTCCTTCCTCCTCTGAAACTCCTTGGCATAAAAATACATCAGCTTCATTAATTAGAAAAAATGGTGACGGGGCGCCTGGGTGGCGCAGTCGGTTAAGCGTCCGACTTCAGCCAGGTCACGATCTCGTGGTCCGTGAGTTCCAGCCCCGCGTCAGGCTCTGGGCTGATGGCTCAGAGCCTGGAGCCTGTTTCCGATTCTGTGTCTCCCTCTCTCTCTGCCCCTCCCCCGTTCATGCTCTGTCTCTCTCTGTCCCAAAAATAAATAAACGTTGAAAAAAAAAATTAAAAAAAAAAAAAGAAAAAATGGTGATAAACTATACTCCTTCACCCTATCTAAAAAATTTAACTGTCATGACCTCTGACGATTGAAAATGGTCACAGGAATATCCGGATTTTAATATAAGCATGAAAAAAATGATTCATTATTGCTGTTTTACAATATAATGCTGGAGATGGTAAGGAAACATTAGTGGGAATTCTGCTTGCTTTATAAAATTTTGAAACCAGTGATTCACCTCTTTATCTTGACTTGTATAATACAAGTATTTGGATATCTCAGGTCAGTGGAAAATGCTTTAGTCAAATAAGTAACCTAAGAAACTTACTAATATATATTACACTAATATATAATATGTATGTATATATTATTATTAATTATAATTAATAATTTGAAAGTTATATATATACGTGTGTGTGTATATATATATGTGTGTGTATATATATATATACACAAAACTATCTGTACATATATATATATATATATACAAAACTATCTGTACATATATATATATACAAAACTATCTGATTTATATATATATATATGTGTGGGTATATATATATACAAAACTATCTGTACATATATATATATATATATATATACACAAAACTATCTGATTTTTCCTTGAGCAGTTTGCTGAAAAGCAACACCAAAATTAAATATCTGAAGGAAAAGTCCAGGTGTGTGTTATCACAAGCTTCAACTACACGTAGATAACCCCCAAGTCATACCTGGTGCAAAATCAGAAAGAAGAAGTCAATAAATCAGCCTGGTAAGTAAGGAGCAGAGCTAAACAAGCCTTTTACTTACTAAAAAGCGAACAAACAAGCAAGAAAAATAAGGCATTTTTCGTGATTCATAAATTGAAAACCTGGATTTGAGAAACATTTATTTGTCTCTTGTTGGAGCACACTATGATTATGTGTCATGAAAATAAGCCTAACACCAAAATAAATTATTAGTTGCAAATTGTATCTTAACAAAGCTCCAGTAGTGAGCAAAATGCAATGAAATATTTGAGATATATATGTAAGTTTTATTTTTTTAATCGGTTCCTCTGTTTCAAAGAGAAATCGGCTGAGAATATGCAAAGTAAAGAAATTCAGCCAGTGGTTCATGCAGAACTGACTTTCCCTATCTACCGTTAGTGTTTGTATGTAGTTGCCGTATATCTACATATTACATGCTGCTCTGTAACATTGTGCACATATACATACACATGCACACACAAACGGACTCCTATTACATATATCTACCCAACTGAATTGACCACTTTTCAGTATTTTAGTGGTTCAACTCCATGAAATTTAAGAATTGAAAGGCAAATTAATAATTAGAGTACTGTTGATTAACTTTCCTGTAGCCAAACACTCACCACCAAGATTTCAGGAAAGGACGTGGTGAGAGACGATTAAAAATTGATATATGGGGATTAGAACAGGGGCTATTCCTTCACTTTTGGAGTATTTGTGCTTCCAAGAAAGACATGATGCTTGTGGGGCATCCGTGAGCTGTGGGCATTTCCCACAATGTCGCTCTTACAATGTTACTTCTGTTTGTCCCCTAAGATTTCAATATCTCTTATTAGACCCAGATTCATCTCATCATTTTAGCCACTAGAAAGAAGCATTAGGAAACTAATACGTTAAGAAGTCATTTGGCAATAAGTAACCATTACTCAGTTCAAAAGCCTTCCTTAAAGGATCAGGAGAAGACAACTTTAAAATGATTATCCTTTGAAATTCTTTTTTTCTTAAATATGACTTATTGTCAAATTGGTTTCCATACAACACCCAGTGCTCATCCCAACAGGTGCCCTCCTCCGTGCCCATCACCCACTTTCCCCTCCCCCCCCCACCTCCCATCAACCCTCAGGTTGTTCTCACTATTAGAGAGTCTCTTATGGCTTAAAATAACAATTGGTTGAAATGAAATTTAAGCTTGTTATTGTTTTCCCCTCATAAAATGGGCATTCTTGCATAACACCTACTCAAAACTCAAATGTATTTGATAGATAGGATAGGGCTATTTAAGTGAGACATTCAGTTTCACTGATGTTTTCATACCTAATTCCTTGATCTCTGTCTCACTAACTCTTGGGGAGGATCCACAATTCTACCTGGTTCTACCGTGATTCCCAAGGGCAGCCACCCTGTGGAGGTTATGAGCAGGACAGAAGATGATCTCCCATTTGAGCTCACAACAGAGAGTTCTATTTCATTGCTTTAGAGGCAAAATCAAGGTCGGAATCACAACACAGGCAGATCTTCCTTGGGGTCCTGGTGTTTTCTAAGCTAACAATGAAAGAACACTAAATTTTATCAAGTGCTTAATATTTTTCATGGGGTGCTTGGGTGGCTCAGCTGGTTAAGCGTCTAACTTTGGCTCAGGTCACGACCTTGAGGTTCTTGAGTTCGAGCCCTGTGTTGGGCTGTGTGCTGACAGCTCAGAGCCTGGAGTCTGCTTCAGATTCTGTGTCCTCTGTCTCTCTGCCTGTCTTTCTCTCCCTCTTTCTGTCTCTCATTCCCTCTCAAAATGAATAAACATTAAAAAAATCTTTTTAATTAAAAAATATTTTTCAGACATCATGTTAAATACTTTAACACCTATTCAATTTAGTTCTTACTATCATCCTGCAACACTAGTCTCATTACACCCAATTTATAGATGGCAAAATAGCTGAGAAAGAGAAGAGCCCTTCTGGCATCTAGAGTCTATGGGCACTCACGGCCAAGCCTTGGCATTCTGCTATTGAACACAAACAATTTCACAGAACATCAACATCAGCCAAGAGGCCACTCTGTGATTGTGACAAGTCAAGAGCCCTGTGTAATCATGTCTAGAAACAGACACAACATGAACATTGTTCAAATCACAGATGGTCTAACACCTCTCCATCCCCGCTAATGAGGAACTGCTACTTTCTTAACACGTTACAGTCGACTCCCACTCTTGTCTTCCCTCCTTCTAGATAAGATTAAGATCTCCTGGCACAGAATCAGCCACCTCTGTCCTACGTCTTGACAGACCCCAGAACAAAGCCCCATGTCGGCCCTTCCCAAATCACCTAACACACACCCCAATGCTGTATGATGGGTCCCTTCTAACACCCTATTGCCGAGACATAAGAAACTCAAATACCGATTAACAGACAATCAACAGGGAAAGAAAATCACATGGAGCTGGTAGAAAAAGTTGGCAAACAAACACTGGAGGGGAGGTGAAAGCCTCTTCAAATGTGGAAAGGTGGGAAAGGATAAAAGAGGTTATAATAATCCCATAAGTAGCCAAATACAGACCAGCTCCAATAAAATGGTAGGAGTTAATAATTCTGTAACAGCGAGCACAATATGAAGTGCCTTACGTGGATGAACACATCTTTCTCATAATGCCACCATGTGTCAAGGACTATTTTATTCAGATTCTACAAATGGAGAAATTAAGGCACCAAGAAGTTAAACATCCTGGCAAACATCTGATGCAGCTGGCCAATGACCATGCCCAGACCCAACGTTTAAAACACTAGACCAAATAACTGTGGACCTACTTATATGATTTAATTTGTTGATTTTATTCCACATGTTGAATGTTGGACCCATCGATCCACTTGTTTTACAAGCAGTGCAGCTACTGTCTGTATTTCACGGAAATGGTTCATCTCTTCACCTGCATCTAGTGCCTTCTTGGTGAATAGCTTTCTGAGTACGTAAAAGCAGTTATCCAGAGCAGGTAACCTTCACATCCCCAACGTCTGAGAGGTGGTGATTCTGACTCTCCTTGATGACTTTCCCGAAAATCAAATTCCCACAAAAAGCATCTGTACAAAGCCAGCGTTTGTAGTCGTTTTCATTTCTTTGTGGGGTTACAGATCTGAACCCCATACTATATGGCGCTGCTTTTAGAAAAAGCTTGTTTACTTTAATATCTAAAGCTCATTAATCACTATAGGATCATAACCCTGAGGAGTAAATATTAGACCTATGTTACATTTCTTTGATTTTTAAATACCACTAAGTGAGCTACTGTAACAGGCATCAAAACAGTATTTCTTGACTAGACTTCAAACCAATTTGTCTTCCCAGAACAATACTTGAAAAATAAGCATTTAAAAGAATGCATCACAGTCTGAAAGACTTTGTGAGGATCCAAATATAAGACAACACCATCTTTTCGGAATGATAATTTTAAGGAAAAATATAAAGCTCTCCTTGATATTTGGGCATTTACGGTGGTTACTGATTACTGCACGCTTAACATATATCGCTCTTATGTGGCAAAATAATTTATTGAGCTATTAATTTGGTTAAGAAAAAAACTGCTATTTTTTTCAGCTTTTTTTTTAATTGAAAACCACAGAAAAGTTGCCTGAACAAGGGGCGCCTGGGTGGCTCTGTCAATTAAGCGTCCAACTTCAGCTCAAGTCATGATCTTATGGTTCATGAGTTCGAGCCCCACAACAGGCTCTGTGCTGACAGCTCGGAGCCTGGAGCCTGCTTCGGATTCTGTGTCTCCCTCTCTCTCTAACCCTCCCCTGCTCATGCTCTGTCTCTCTCTGTCTCTCAAAAATGAATAAATGTTAAAAAAAAAACTAAAAAAACTAAAATAAAAGTTGCCTGAACAATATTTTTTGTGTTGTTCTTATGCCATGAATCTCTCTTGCTCTCCCTTTCCAGGCTATTTGTGGGACTTCTGTATTTCCTTGTCTCAGAGGAAGTTTGTATCGTGGGAAAAGAAGAAGCAGTTGCTTAGGACCAGAGCAGCCTGGCTTTTTTCCTCCAGTGGAATCGGAACGAATTAAGGGTATATTGTTACTGTAACAGAGAAGAGAGGTGCCTTTGAAGTATGATGGTAGGAGTAAGACTAGAAAGCAACACTATTGCCTTGAGCCTAGGGAAATTGTGAAGATCCATAAGCAAAGGAGATCCCAGGTTCTCTTCCTCACACTGGACCTCTGTCCCCGGGAGGTGGCAGATCATCTGAGGGAATGGTTGAAGGTCCATCAAGGCATGCTAAATCAGGAGGATAATTAGGACCAACACATTTGGAAGACCCAGGCCGTCAGACTTTATGGATGCATTTCAATGGACAGTGGGTGTCCTGGTGGTTCATGGCCTATGATTTGAGGGAACTCTTTCCATGTTTCATTCGGCTTCAGAATCCTGAGACCTTTGAGTGACCCCTGGGCCAGCAGAAAGGTAAAAACCAAACTTATATTCTGATTGGATTTAGATAAGTGTAAGGTACATTTTCTTGCACGTGTGAACGGCTGGAGAAAGACTTACACCTTTCTTACGGCAGTGTGAAATAAGGTCATCCACATTGTTCTTATTTGCTGAACCCTGCCTTCTTCGCCCAGAGAGTTTAAGGAATTTGCTCAAGTTCGGGAGTAAATGGTTGAACCCATATTCAAACTCTGGTTGGTCTGATCTCAAGCCCAGAATCTTCCCACCTAGTTGTTCACTCCAGTGTGGTTGAATCACTGGACGGACAACACTATAAAGATTAAGCAAAAAAAAATTAGCTGGGCTAAGGAATTACATAGTTCCTTGGTAGGCAATGGACAATGTGGTCATATCTGACCTTTGTTTACATAAGAGTTGTTAATCCTGTGCTTCCTATGGTAAATAAGAATAGACCCTGTCCTCAAACAGCTCCACAAAGATTAAGCAGGCTATGTGACTTACCAGCTGGGTGGCCCTAAGCAGGGCACTTAACTCTTCTGAGCGACAGGTCGCTCCGTCACAGAATATGAGAAATAGAAGCTTCATGAATCAAACACGCTGCTTCTGTAAAAGTGCACCCTCATAACAAAACTATGCCAAAACGAGAAAGTACAACCTGGACCAATAGTTGAGTGTGCCCAGTGCCAAAACCTATGTGCTGACAGCAAAGATGGAAACGTTAGGGGTACAGCATGATTTGAGAGAGAGAGGGAGGGAGAGAGAGAGAGAGAGAGAGAGAGAGAGAGAGAGAGAGAGAGAGAAAGTTAACTTTTCTTGGAAAAAGAAACGGCTTCGGGGATACTGAGTATCAAATATCAGAGTACTGAGTGCTTTCTACGTGTCAGATACCATGCGAAGCCCTTTAGGTCAGTAAACCTGCTTCATCCTTATAAACAACCTCCTACGTTAGGTACTGTCATGATCCCCACGGAACAGGAAAGGAAGCAGACTTCCTAGGAAATCAGAGACACTTGCCCCAAATCAGACAGCTTCCTAACAACAAGTGCTGGGTCTGAAACCAAACTCTGTGCAGCCCAGTCATAAAACCGTTTAGCTCATCTGTTACTATCATTGCTAACAATAATCAGGTACTGGTACACAGGATGCTGTAACAGAGCACGGAAACAGTGAGTTGGAGATATTTACTCCGCCTTCTTCGCAACCCATCGGCTGCATGCCTCCCACGTCCCAGGCACTGGAATAGCTCCCCTGTCAGGCTCACTTCTGGAGCTGGACTGGAGTGGAAATGGTCCCGTTTTACCCATGGTATGAAAACAGATTTCAAGAACAAGAAATCGTTCCAGGTCTTGGAAGATGGGGCAGTGGGTAACACCAGTGATGCAGAAGGAGACTGTATTTCAGGCACTGAGTAGGGTGTGGACGGGACCAAGGAGCCCTCACAAAGAGGGTGAATTGAGTCTGCCCGGCTAAGTCCAGAGTGGGAGAAACACCTTTCCAGCCTGGCCTCCCTCGGCAGTTCTGGGAACACAATGAACACATTCATTCTGCGGTCGAAGGGACTGGCGTGACCCTCAGGACTTTCAGGAGAAAAAGGCTGATGTTTGATCCACAAGCAATAAAGGGTTCCCATCCAGCTTGGTAAAATGACAGAAGACACAGAGGACCGTGAGCTGAGTCTGGGGTTGAGGGCTGAGAAATGGAGAAAGAAGGAGCAGACCCCAGAACAAGGACAAGGAACTGGCCCACTCAACGTGGGAGGCGGCAGTGGGTGAAAGACGGTGTATTCTGACTGTTGGCTGTCCCACCCACATTAAACACACCACGGTAAAAAGTAGCTACCATTATGTCAGGTAGAGCGGAACCATCTTTGAACACATGCACTGGCCATGAAAGGAGCAAAGGACTTTATTTAATTTGACAGCCAGGTTTAATTTTCCTTAGTCTCATTTATAGATACTGCTCTCACTACTTCCTGTCACCTTCCAGACCCCGTGTGGAAGAATGAGCAAAGTAATTCAGGCAATCTTGTAGTGGTCAGCAATCCCTTTCAGAAAAAAAAAAAAAAGACCTTTCCACGGTGGTGGCTACTCTTGTGTGGCCTCCTTTATAAAAAGACACATTGAATTTAGCTTGTGGGAATGATGAACTTGCAGGAATGTGCCCTTCCCACACCACAGGGAACTCTCCTGAAGCACCGTCCACCGTGGTTCCCGGCCAGCTAATCACGGTTTTACTAAATTATTCGGACGTTCACTGATTTCCAAAATAAACATTTTTTTTTTGTCAATTTGCAAAAGTGGGCATGAGTTCCTTGATTAAAAAAAAAAAAGGCTACCTAATCTCAAGATTTTGGATAATCTGAGATGATCGTGCTAACATCTGTGGATGAGGATAAAGGACGGGGCTTAGTGGTAGTTTGAAAACACCCCTTCCATTGTGGGAAATAGGAGGACATCACTCATCATTTCTCTCTTCTCTATTCCGTCCTTCCTCTGTATCATCTCCATTTTAAGTATCGTGTGTCGACGCGCTTCTGTGTGTATGTATGGATTTATGCTCGTGTGCGTGTGTGTGTATCTTGGTTCCTATCTCCACTGGTCTTCAACGATACTGTAAAAAGATACTGTCCGATTTAGCACGTGCTTTCAGGACACTGGAAGTCAAACTGGAAAGATCCAATTTTTTTTATAAAATAGAGAAAACAACAATTGAAACACCAAAGGAGGAGAAAAATTAAGAATCAAAATACTGGCGATATTGGCAAAAACCACATTGAGTTAACGTCTTCCTCCATAATGGTGGGAGGTTTTTTGTTTTTGTTTTTGTTTTTGTTTTTTAAGTAGAAAAGAAAGGAAATTACAACTTAACATAAGCTCAGAGAAGTAGTTCAGAGTGAGGCAAGATCACAATGCAGGAAGGCACAACCTGTGAACCCTGCCCAGAACGCAGTTCGAGAGGAACAAACCGAGAACACATACAAGTCTGAATAGTTAGGAAAAACTGAGGTATAGAATGATTTTGTCATCTACAAGAAAAATAGGTGTTTTATTTTCTCTCTTCTGCAAAACTCTGTTGTTTGTTTATTGTTTAATTTCAACTTGAAGAAGTAAATGTTGGCTCAGAAAGGACAGAAAGAGGGGGTGGCCTGGATGGCTCAGTCAGTTAAGTACCCAACTCTTGATTTCGGCTCTGGTCTCGATCTCACAGTTTGCGGGTTTGAGCCCTGCATCGGGCTCTGTGTCAGGCATGGAGCCTGCTTGGGATTCTCTCTCTCCTCTTCTCTCTCTCTCTCTCAAAATAAATAAATAAACTTTAAAAAAAGAAAAGAGAAGAAAAGAAAAGAAAAGGACAGAAGAGGAGGAGAATAGATGAGATCAAATGTTGCCTCCAAATGATTAAATATAAAGTAGATAATTTTGATGGGGGCCACGCACAGCTTGTGTTTCAGTAAGCTGTTTACACACTCCTATGAAGCAGACTCAATGCGGGGACTTGGGGGCCAAGGAGAAAGAGGAGTTTTTGTGGAACTGGTGAAATGCAATTTGAGGTGCTCGTATATACATTTGGAACGAAAGATGCTCCCTAAATCCCTGGGAAATGGCATTAAGATCTGTGACTCTATAGCGGCCGAAGGCCTAAGGGACGTGAATGATGAATTTAAAATACATATCCTATGGGGCGCCTGGGTGGCTCATTCGGTAAAGCATCCAACTTCGGCTCAGGTCATGATCTCATGGTCTGTGAGTTTGAGCCCCGCATTGGACTCTGTGCTGACAGCTCGGAGCCTGGAGCCTGCTTCGGATTCTGTGTCTCCTCTCTCTCTCTGCCCCTCCTCTGATCATGCTCTCTCTGTCTCTGTCTCTCTCTCTCAAAAATAAATAAACATTAAAAAAATTTAAATACATATTCTATATTTCAGCATCAAATAGGAACAATTGGATGGGGCACGTCTACAGAAACAGAATAGTAATTCTGCTTCCCAATTAGAGAAAACTCTAGGCTATTTTCTCAATTTTATGTTTCTTTCTTCTACACACACACACACACACACACACGCACCCACTCCTTTATTCATGTCACAAATACGTACTGGTTGCCTTAGTGTCACTTTTCTAGGGACTTTGGATACTTCAAGTTACAAAACAAGGCTGTTTGGAGCTTCCAGCCTAGTGGGGACGACAGAAGATCAATGCCAACATGAAAAACTAGGAAATGTATGGCATCTCAGAAGTGTTAAGTGCTTTAGGAGGAAAAGTAAGAAGCAGAACCCGGTGGGGAGCTGGTGAGGGCTGGGGCAGGGGTGGCCGAGAGCAGTTTTCCACAAGTGAGTCACAGACGCTACTGGCTTCGGCTCTGCCTCTATCCTACAGGACAGTGAAAGACAATGTCCAAGTCAGTCTGAAATTGCACACCGGCTTCCCGGGTCTTTGACAGGCGTGACGATGTTCAGAAGGTGGTGCATTCTTAACAAACGACACCATTTCAACGTCATGGTGATTGGTTCAGGAAAGTGAATTTGAAGTGGGATCACACCAGACCACAAGGCCAGAGTGAGTCACGGAGGAAATGTAAGTAAGATTGGACTACCACGGGAAAAATGAGGCCACAGTGACCCTCGTCATCCCAATCGGGATGAGGCTGAAAGTCAGACGACAAAGCAAACACACAAATGGCCAGCGTGGGCTCAAAGCATGGCTTCCAGTAGAAATTACAATGCCAGAATTTACAGCACACCTTCTGGGGAGCCGTGGTTAATATCTGGTAAGAATCGTCAGGCAACGGCTTATGATCTGTGGTTATAACCAGGCACAGTTACAGATAAAACATAATTATTATTCACCTTGATCTCCAGTCAGAATGACAGTAGTTCAGATTCGCGAAAAGAGATGAAAACTTCTTTGGGCACTGACTTTCAGTTGCTGCTGGTTATTTGAATTTTATGAAATTGTACTATGTGGATGATGAAGATAAAGAGGACTTTTTTTATGTAAGATCATATCAGAAGATGTAGGGAAAGAAAAGAGAACTTCCCAAAGCACACTCATTAAAGTGCATGACACCTGAAACCAGGATAGCTGGGAGTTACAACTTACAAAGCACCTTGTGCTATTAAGAACCATGTGAAGCGATGCCTCCCAGGGACCATTTTAGGAGGACACAACAGTGTGTGGCTTACCGAGGGGGTGGCAGTTTGCCCATTATTAAAAAGGTGATCGAAGTTGTTAAAGAGTTGCTGCTTTTTGCTGGGACAGGGAAAGTGGCTGAAGGACTCGATTTGAACTCTTTCCTAGCCACAGAAACTGAAGCGTCAAAATACAAATATCTAACATCAAAATATTAAATGAAACTAAAGCTACCTGAGTTAATAAAATGAACTACACGGGCACCTGGGTGGCTCAGTCGGTTAAGCATCTGACTTTGGCTCAAGTCATGATCTCATAGTTTGTGGGGTCGAGCCCCACGTCGGGCTCTATGTTGATAGCTCGCAGCCTGGAGCCTGATTCAGATTCTGTGTCTCCCTCTCACTCTGCCCCTGCCCCACTTGCACTCTGTCTCTCTCTAAAAAAAAAATGAACATTAAAGAAAATAAAATGAGCTATAATTTCCAGCCAAAGTAATGCTTTTCTTCCACTGCAATTGTTTCCTGATAATACCAAGAGACAGACATATAGAGAAAAGGAGTAGCTTAGGGAACAATGTCCAGGCATTATCCAGTTAAAATTAACTACCAGTTAATTTTGGAGGTAACAGTCAGCTCTAACTATAGTTAGAGAATGGACATTTTAATCAACGAAGTACTCTGATTAGACTAAAATTGCCAATGATATCATGCATTAATTCATGTGGAAAGCAGCTTAAAAATTAGAATTCAATGGCCAACACACACATGAAAATATATCAATATCACTCATCGTCAAGGAAACGCAAATTAAACCCACAATAAGCTGTCACCTCCCACCCACCAGAATGTCTAGAATCAACAACATAAGTAACAAGTGTTGGCAAGGATGTGGACTGTTGGTGGGAATGTCAATTAGTGCAGCCACTGTGGAAAAGTGTATGGAGGTGGCTCAGAAAATTAAAAACAGAACTGCCATATGACTCAGCAATTTCACTGCTGGGTATTTATCCCCCCCCCCAGATGAAAACATCAATTTACAAAGATACATGCACCTCTCTGTTCATTACAGCATTATTTACAATAGTCAAGATATGGAAGCCAATGAAGTGTCCATCCATAGATGAATGGATAAGGAAGGTAGGATACATATACACTGTGGAATACTACTCAGCCATAAAAAAGAACGGGATCTTGCCAGTTGTAACAACACGGACGGAGCAGAAGCTGTGATGCTAAGCGAAATGAGTCAGACAGAGGAAGACAAATACCATAGGATTTCGCTCCT
Organism: Acinonyx jubatus; assembly: GCF_027475565.1. Classification (NCBI taxonomy): domain Eukaryota; kingdom Metazoa; phylum Chordata; class Mammalia; order Carnivora; family Felidae; genus Acinonyx; species Acinonyx jubatus. Next base: position 76,485,931 of record NC_069380.1, read on the forward strand.
GTGTGGAATCTACAAAACAAACCACCAGACAAAACAAAACAAAAACTAGAGAACAAATTGATGGTTGCCACAGGGGTGCAGGGTAGGAGGACAGGTAAATAAGTGAAGGGAAGGAAAAGGTCCAAACTTCCTGTTGTATAATAAGTAAGTCACAAGGATGTAAAGCACAGCATAGGGAACAGAGTCATGAGTATAGTAATAGCTTGGAAGGGTGACAGGTGCTAATTAGATCTATTATAATGATTTCACCATGTATATAATATCAAGCCACTGCGTTGCACATCTGAAACTAATATAATACTGTTTGCCGAATGTACTTCATAAAAAAAATAAAATTCAAGAAGTAAAGTGAATACTATAATGATTAGACTTTATTTTTTGATGACTCAGGAAGCAGGATAAACATCACTTCTAGGCTGTACAGGAGAAAATGATAGGAAATTGAAGTGTATTTGCATGGGCCGAAGTCATACCTTTGAAATTGCTTTTGAGGATCAAACGAATATGACTGTTGTCATGCATGAAAATGAAAACAAAACAATCTGCCTCACTGGTTTTCACTCAGTTGAGGATGCTGTACTCATGATTAAAAGAATGCAAATGAATTTCAGGACTCCTATGCAATTTGCATTTCTTCATTCAAAGCATTTGCACATTGAACGTCCAGAAATAAAATGTTAAAGAAGAAAGATCGTTACACTAGGAAAGAGGCAGAGACCTGAGCCATACCTGGAGAAATGAGCTCCAAGACTGTGAAATGTCGTTTGGCCTCAATCTGGAAACAGGGAAACATTTCTTAATGCAGTGTTCTGAGGAATAAGTGCAATCGTACCACTTGCTAGACCATCACCTGGTGCCCGGCACCTCAATCAGTTTACATTTAATTCCTCATGAATGAACCTCAGCCACTCAATCGTTAATTAATTCCTCAAACCTTTACTGAATGCAAGCCTCCGTACGCAGTGATTCTCACCAGGGCTACTTCTGTCATTTGGTGAAACAGTTCTTGACCGTGTGGGACTATGCCCGGTGCACTGTGGAGCGATCGGCATCCCTACCCACGGGTATTGGGAGGGTTCCCCAGTCCTGCGTGGCAACCAAGTATGCCTTGCTATGCATTTAGAAACACATAGAGGGAGGCGGGACCAACCCCGGCTGTGAACCCCTACCTGCTGGAGCTGGAAGGACAGAGCTCTGCCCTGCAGGAGCCGGGCTTGCTAATGCCTCGCCTGAGTTATTTAGAAATGTATGGAGAGGTCTATTAACTGTAGCAGGCAATTATGCCACGGTCATCCTCCCGGCTAATGTGGCCATGTCTTCCGAGGCACTAATAGAAGTACCTTAGATATACTACCCTCTCACAAACCTGCTACAATCCCCATTTAGAGGTGGGGACACTGAGGCCCAAGGAGATGGCGTGACTGCTGGGACAACCAGAAAGTGGTAGAGCTCAGGTCCCAACAGGCAAGCAGGGTACAGAGTGTGTGCTGAGCCCCCAGAGCGCAGATGTTCTAAAAACCCCTCTTAGGACAGCATTTCCAAACATGCTAGATATTTTTTTTTAATTAATAACAATTTCAATGCAGGTGTAACATCGTGATTTGTAAGAAGAAATAGATACTTGGCCTCTGTCCCTGTTTTGGGACAGAGCTCCTAAAACCCTTGGGATTTCCATAGTGATGAAAGGTGTCTTTTTTAATGAAATGAGGTGACTCTGGCCCACACTGAAGGATGATTACTCATAAAATTATACAGAGAGAGGACCTGAGTAGGAACAGACTTCAGAGCTGTGGTCCTCAACGTTGCTACTCTCCTGGGTCGCTCACAGATGGGATAACACCGTTGTCAGTAACAGCCTTCCATGCGCAGAATGATTCTCAAGGTGACACAGGTGAGCAGTCCACAGATACTTCAGAATCTCGGCTGCGAACATGCACCTGCACACCGTTCCACGATGGAAATCTTTATATATACAGCTCCATCCCAGCCTCGCTCAAAAAACCCTGCTGCAGATTTCCAAGTGCCAAGGCTTGTCAATGGTGTGAAAGCTGCAGAAGGGAGAGATTGCCCTCCTAGGATCGCTGCTCTTAGGTTTCAAGTGGGCATGGAAGGGGGACTGGTGGTTCTTATCAATGGAAATAAGGCAAATCAGTATGATGAGTACATATAAGATGAAAGTAAGGGGGGCGCCTGGGTGGCTCAGTCGGTGAAGCATCGACTTCAGCTCAGGTCATGATCTCGTGGGTTCATAAGTTCAAGCCCCCCGCATCGGGCTCTGTGCTGATAGCTCGGAACCTGGAGCTTGCTTCAGATTCAGTGTCTCCCTCTCTCTCTGACCCTCTGCCGCTCAAATATACTCTCTCGCTCTCTCTCAAAAATAAATTTAAAACATTAAAAAAAAAGACAAAAAATTTTTTTGTTTACATTGTATCCCCAATTTGTTTCAAATTGTAGCCATTTTTTTCTGCTTATAAAAATAATATCTGATGAAGCCAAGGAAAATCAAAATTGAAAAGAAGCAGTTATATACTATGCTTTATTTAATAATACAACGTGGGTGTATTTTATATTAATAAACATAAACCTGCAGTGTGTATACAGAGGTGTATTACATGGAATTGCCCTTATTTAGACAATTGCCACCTTACAGATATTGAAGATTTTTCCTTTTTTTGGGGTACACAATGGGGATAAGCCTTGATTATACATCCCTGTATACATGTTCTCTATTCCAAAAAGTTGTACTGCTGGCTCAGAGGGCAATGGAAACGCTGGGTAACATCGGGCAACTTGAATTCCTACGTTGCTTCTAGCTTTAATTTCTACAAATAATGCAAGAGAATTTCTATTCCCACCCTCAGCAGCAATGGGATTTTTCAAATTCAAAGTCAAGTCCAGAAGACCCAACTGATTGGGAAATGGATGTCCTGAGTTCAGTGAAGAAGCCAGAGCATATCTGTTATAAATTACAACAGTTAATGCCATCTTTTTCAAAAAAAAAAAAAAGTGTGGAAGGGAAGGGAATTGATAGATCCAAGTTTCTATCTCAACAAAATGTCAATATTTGTAGGGTGAGAGAAAGGAGACCTACGGGAAAAAGTTGGAATAGAGATCAGTAAAGTAGTTGGAAAATAAGACGATAGTTGTGTAACAGAAGGCAAAGGAGATGGGACTTTTTTAGAATACCACATAATAATAGTTAACACTTGAATCATTCTGGATCCTGAAGCCTCAAAGCACTCTGCAGTCTAATCATCGGAATTTTATAATACCCATGGTACGGAGAGAGTAAGCCAACAGGAAACCTTGGATAAAAAGACGTTCGTTAGATAGATGGATGGCTCAAGGGTTTACTCAACCTTGGCAATGTCAGAGACTCAAAGCCTTGGGTTATGGAAGGAAATGTGGACTCTCTTCAAAATTACTGCACCTTTAATATTTACACATTCCCAGTTTCAGCCGATTTTCAGAGCCAGAGTTCAGCAGCTGCAGATTAAAAGCTGTGAATTTAAACATTTCAGGGCAACACGAGAGGAAATTTTTCACAGAAAACAAAAGTCTCGGGAGACACAGTGCACTCCCCAGCTTTGCAAGCTCACCCCACATCTCTGACTTTGTTTTCCACATGGGGCTTTGCAGAGATTAACCCACAGATGAGTCACCGAGTTTTCAATATTTGAAGAGACTACGTGAAGCCTCTTTTTAAAAGAGTTTGCACTTAAATTAGCATACAGTTAAACTGATCTGTGTGTACAGTTCTATGAATTTTGACATGTGTAGGTTCTTGTAACAACAGCCACAGTAGAGATAGGAAACAGTGCTGCCCCTCCCCCAAACCTCTGTCATCCTGTTCCTTTCAAGTTACACAACCCCTCACCCTAGCCCCTGGCAAGCACTACTGTGTTTTCCTTCTCCACAGAGCTTTGTGTTTTCCAAAATGTAATATGACAGAATTGGAATCGTATCGTACGTCACCTTTCAAGACTAACTTCTGTCTTTCCACTAATGTGCCAGAGATGCTTCTGCTCTGTTGTAGGTGTCAATAATTCATTGGTTTTAATTTTTAATTTTTTAACTTTTTAAAAATCTTTATTTTTGAGAGAGAGACAGGGTGACAGAGTGCGAGCGAGGAAGGGGCAGAGAGAGAGGGAGACACAGAATCCGAAGCAGGTTCCAGGCTCTGAGGCATCAGCACTGAGCCTGATGTGGGGCTCGAACCCACAAACTGTAAGATCATGACCTGAGCCAAAGTCAGACACTTAACCTACTGAGCCACCCAGGCGCCCTGATAAGTCATCGTTTTTAACTGCTGATTACAATTCCACGGTATGGAAGTACCACAGTTTGTTCATCTGTTCATGCCCTGAAAGATATTTGAGATGACTTCAGTTTGGGGCCATTCTGAATGGTCATTATAAACATTTATTGTACAAACTTGTATAAACATATGTTTATATTTTTGCCTGGATAAAATATATTTTGCCTGAGTAAAACATAAAAGAATTCTTTGAAAAAGAAAGGAGTGGGGTTTCCAGGTCATATGGTAAGTATGTATTCCATTTTACAAGAAACTGACAAATTTTTCCAGGATGCCTCTGATATTTTGTACGGTTTTGCACTCCTTTACTTCTTCAATGATGTGCAAGACATCCAGTTGCTTGGGATATGAACCAGCACTTGAAATTTTCTCTCTGTCCCTTTCTCTCTCTCTCAATATATATACACACACACACACACACACACACACACACACACACACAGGTATATATGTATATATATGTATATATATGTATATACATGTACAAATATATGTGTACACATATGTACACATATATATGTACACATATATATGTATATATGCACACATATATATGTATATATATACTTACATATACACACTTAATATATATATATACTTAACATATATATACTTTATATATACTTAATACATATAAATACTTTATACACACACACACACACACACATATATACTTAATGTCAGTTACTCTAATAGGTTGCAGTGGCTTTAATTTGTATTTCTGTAATGGCTAACAATGTCGAACATCTTGTCAAGTGCTACCTATGCATCCTCTTTGCTTAAGTGTCCATACACATTTTCTTCCCATTCTTCCATTGAGTTGTTGTTTTTATTACAATTGTTTTCGAAGGTTCTTTGTCTACTCTCCCTGCCAGTTTTGCTTTGCAAATCTCGCGCCCCCTACCGACTCTTCAGTTTCATTTTACCCTTTCACTGTCATTCATACAGCAAAAAGTTTCCATTTTCTTTTCTTTTTATCATGTCCCTTTCAATTAGTTTTCTTTCCAGAGACACTTACTGTCTCTGCCTACATTTTTTTCTGGAGCATCTGTATGTTCAGATAAAGTAGAGTATGTCATTAAGGTTATTTGGCCTTTTGGCTACACCTAAAATAGTGCCTTCGAGCTCATCTCTTCTGTGAGTGTCATTGCCCGAGCCCTCTTCCTGGCAGCAACTGGTCTACCACTTTCTGACGGCTTTCTCCCTTAACTTTGTTTCAATCGATTGTCTGATGTCATCTGTGTATCAGCTGGCAGAGAAAATGGGAGTCCTTGTACAGGGTGGTTATTTGTGCAAATAATTTGATATTTATTATTCGTCTCATGCATGGTCTTCCAAAGCAATATGGTAAGCCTGGCAATTTCTGAGGACTGAGCTGCGCTATGACTACACACAAGATTACCATGGTAGGATAAACAGTGAGAAACTGTTTAGCAAGGGAATCCTAAAAGAGTGACAGGGATTGCTGCATTGTCAATATAACAGATATGATTTAAAGGTCAAAACAAACGAAGATAACCTGAAAGTACAGGCGTGAGATTAGCCCCATGAAGGGTGCAGGTCCTGCTTCAGTGTTTAGACATCATCCAACTCAAGACATCCAAAATCAATGGCAATCTATCTGACTTTAGATAGTAAGAATAACTGATTTTTATCCTGCTCAGATAAAGAGTAGTCAAGAAAACACCTTCAAATACAAGGCAGCTTGGAAAGTGTTTGTCCATTAAATGACCAGAGGAAATTAAACTGAGAACAGGTAGAGTGTAACCTAGTTATGACCCAATTGATCTGCTGAAGATTCACCGAGATCTTAAACAAAACTACAAAATTAGGACAGCCGTCATTCCTCTAAACCAAGATATTCACAATGTATCTTGTGGAGTTTCCTAATTAACCCCAGTGAAATTTCAAGCATGATTTTCTATTGCTGTGAGTGGTAAGGAAAAAAATAACACGTCAGATGTTTACTTGGAAAATCACAGCTGGAAGATCAGTTTGATGTGGAGAAGAATGAACAGATTTGTGCCTGATACACTTCTATGCTTAACTTGGCTCCTCTGTGATAAACTGTTAACATTTGCAAGAGGTTCAGGGGATGTCTGTGGGAACGTGAATGGAGGAGTTCTTGATGGTCTAGGGAAAAAAAAAAACATCCTGAGAGCTTGCGCAGACATGTTCCATTTTGGAAGCATAAATCTTTAATTTTCAAACAGAGAGTATTATTTTTAATGACATATCATATATGCATGAGCATGAAGGTACACCTGTACGCACTCACGCCCCGCCCCCCCCCACGTTTTTCATGGCTGAATATTAACTACCTAATTTTTTGCCTCAATTTTAAAAATTCTGTGCAGCTTGAGCCTGTCTGGATTTTTCCTCTTGAAAAAATAAGACTTCTTACATTTCAAAAGTATTTCATTTATTATAAAGGAATAGTAACCTAACAATCTTTAAAATGAATGAGGTCATTACTGATGTAATTGAAAGAACATGAACTAATTAAAAAAATGTAAGCGTATATAAACATAAATATCCTTAAATTACCACCAAATTATGTGATAAAGATAGCTCAGAATTATTCTCTGCAATTAATCTAGACAATAATGCAATAATTTGCATGTTGGTAATAGCAATTAAAAAAACATCAACATGTTTTACTGATTAGAAAAGAGTAGTGTTCACAATGGGCCTAATTTGCTCATCTACATAATAAAGTAAATAGAAACTACATTTATGTAATCATAAAATAAGTTAAAACCACATATTCCGGTTAAGAAAAAGTATATAAATATAATCTAACAGTGTGGCATATCAGTTACTTACAATCTGCACGGGAGCATATGCTTTTTTTTTAATTAAAAACTGTCCAATTAATCAGGGATTCACTACCTGAATCCCTGGAACATTTGTTTCTTTTTTACCCTGTGAAATTACTGGAATCATCTGAGGCTTCAAAATCTGTTTCCCACAAATCTAGGATAAGCGTTCACGTTCAAAGATGTCACCCTCCTGGAGGAATCGGAGGTCACTGTCCTGCTCTCAGTCAGGCATGTGAGCTCGAAGTGAGGAAGAGTTGGGGTCAAAATGGAGAACCCGTTAGGCCCTGAGGTATGACCCCACCTGATAAGGACAACAGAGGACATTCCTTTCTGATGAAAGATGCTGTCAGCAATGACTGATGCTTATAAAACACATGGGACTCCGCAGGATGCACAGAACAGGACCAAGCGTTGGTCACTTGCAATTCAACTTCTACTTCTGTCTTGTCCAAAATTTGAGGACACAACTTAACCATTGAAGAAACCAAAGCACAGCTTAATATTTTAATGATTAAAAAATGGCATAATGCCTTGTATCATGAACCCCTGTAGACAGGTCCTGTGTGGCCCTTGCCCACAAACCCATTCCTCTTCCTGGCTAACCAGTAATTATTTTTCAGGTAAAGAATGAATTCATCGCCTTCCTCCAGGGCTGCCCAGCCCCACCTCTGTCTCCCTGCAGCACCCCATCCACTCACTTCTGTCCCATTTCACTTGTTCAGCCAGGTCTCCCCAAGGGACAGGAAGCAGCCTAATGGACTACGTCGTAATCGTGTTTCTTTTCTCAATGCTTAGCACAAGGCAAGCAGACCAGCCCCTGCAACATTTGAAGAGAGGAGTGAATTATTACGAAATAGCAGAAGCATTAATAAGCTGTGTGGCTTTAAGAATTCACTTAACTCCTTCTGGCCTTAAAAAGGATGAACAGGAATTGAGTAAGCAGTCAGGAAGAGAGAACATTCCAGACAGGGGAAAGAGAATCAGGAAACAGAGATATAAGGGAGCGAGGTATCTCCATGGAATAGTTAATGATGGCCCTCAAACTTCACACTTTTGACTCTTCATACAACCCCACATTTTCACACTATATACACTGAAACTCGTAAAATATCATTCCTTTCCTTTCATTTGGACTTTCAGATAAAAGGTGCGGAATGCTGGCTTCCAGCTCTTCCAGGATGGCCCTGGGCGGCACGAACCAAACATTCACCAGCTCTGCCCGCACTGCACTGATTAAGATTCATTTTATTCGGATCTGGAATCCAGCGCTGACAGCCAAGTGAGCGATGAGTGGGCATCACCCAACGGAGAGGAGGATGTCTTGGCAGATTCTGACAGCGACAGAATTTGAGAAAATTATCCACGGTAGGGGTGCAACTGGCTGGCAGTGGTGCTCTGGCTTGATATCCTTTCATCTGATGGCCCCGGGTGTCAAGGTAGCTTTTGTAAAGAAGAAAGCAAGCCAACCTCACGGCTGGGCTAAGCCATCAGTCTCATCTACCAAGAGAAGGGAATGGTCTACCATGGGTAGAAAGCAAGGGCTCTATGGCCCCCCTGTGGACACTTGCCTGCCGCTCACTCTCCTTCCGCTGCACCGGGCTCCCTGAGAGCCAGCCCTCTGACCTCTCCAACTCCCCGGCTCGGGTCTTCTCGCTGCTCTGTCTCCACCGGGGTTAGCTACGTCCCATCCTCACATTCCAGGCACCTGCTCCAAGTGCCCGCCAACTCTATCCAACAAACCCTCCGTCACAGCAGAACGCTCTCCCTTTGTCAATGCACGCGTATTTCCCAGTCACTGATCACTTCTGCAGTTGTTGACTTATTCCCTGCCTGTACCCCCCACTAGTGTGTACACCATGAAGAACCTGGAACACGGTAAGCGTTCGGTAAGGAATTTTTATGTGAATCAAATACATGCACACAGGAAGAAGCAGAATCCAACAAGTTTCTCTGATTTGACATTTTTAAAGTCGGCTAGGTTTAAGTGTAGCTGGCGTGATGACTGGAGTATGTCCATAGCATGCACACGCGCGCATCAAACACTCATTCTACTCAAAAATGCCAGGGCAGAAATGCAGCCTGTTGGGGCACCTGAACAGCTATGCCAGGAAAAGTAGAAAGCAATATTGCAAATATTGCAAATATTGCAAATCACCAAAGCCATTGGGAAAACATAATACCAATTGCATTATAATTACATGAACTGGAACCCCTCCAGAACACTGAGGCTAATCATCTGTGAAAAGCAGCTGACACTATACGAAGAAAAACAAGCATTTCTAACTAATGCATGAACTATGAACTGTGTCCCCCCATCTTGCCAGTAAAATTTCAGAGATCATGTAGAAAGATCATAAATGCCAGAAATGTATCTGGCCCTGTGTAAAGAATACTCCCTATTTTTATTGCAGCTTTTAGTGAAGGGATTTTAATTGGGTGTAAACCCTTAAGGAGAAAGAACTCTGTCCTCTGCACTCTTATATAAACATCCCCACTGCTGCACGTTTACAAATATTTATCTTGCACCTGAGATGTTATCTTAAGGTACATTCCTACGAGAGAAGGATGGACTTAATTAAAACATTTTTAATACATATTTTTAATTTTTTTTAAATGTTTATTTTTGAAAGAGAGAGAGACAGAGCACGAGCAGGGGAGGGGCAGAGAGAGGGAGACGCAGAATCCCAAGCAGGCTCCAGGCTCTGAGCTGTCAGCACAGAGCCGACACAGGGCTCTAACTCATCAACTGTGAGATCATGACCTGAGCTGAAGTTGGATGCTTAACCGACTGAGCCACCTAGGCACCCCCATAAATACATATTTTAATATGCTATTTAGAAAGAGAAAGTTCTCAATCACTGTCCCTTATCATCAAATTTCCCCACTTATTCTAATCCAAAATTTAAAATGGTACTTTTTGGTTACATTTACATTGAACATTTGTTTTTTTTTATATTTTTTTATGGATTTTCTGTTCATATGTAATTTTTTTTCTCATTTTTTTTGTCAGTATGTTCATCTTGGTTTGAATTTGATGGATATGTTGCAAATATCTTTTCCAGCTTCTTACTTACATTCTAATTTAATAGTGCTCATTTAAAAATAACATTTTGGAAAATGGATTGGAAAATTTGTCTATACCCAATTGTGGCCTGTCCTTTGAATTAAAGGGACATGCCCAAGTTTTTAATTTTGTAGAGAAATATATATATATATTTTATTAGTTATTTATTATTTATTATTATTATTATTTATATATATAATCAATATAAATATCAACATTTACTGATATTTTCCTTTGAATTTTTTATTACTTTTATGCTTAGGAAGTGATTCATCATTCTGCAATTGAATATTCATGTATTTGTTTTTATGTGATTAAGGCATCATATTTTATAATTAAGTCTTTAATACAGCTGATTTAGTGTACTGATCCAAATTACAGTTTTTCTCTCTCTCTCTCAGCTAGCTAGCAACCCAAGAAGCATTAGCTGAAAAATGCTTTATTTCTTAACTGATTTACAAGTCACTTTATCATAACGCTAAATCCTTTTTAAGTGCACGGGTCTGAATAAAATTTCTTGTAGTCAACCAAGAACAAAATGGAAGAGAAATAAGAGAAATTGAACGGAAGTAGAATCTCAAAAACCACGGGGTTTCAAGGAGAAATGTTTAAAGTAAAACTGCATCCGATCCTTTGAAATATTGGGACTCTGTCCCCCTCAGTGTGAACTATGTTCCTATTCTAAAAGAAGTCTTGAAGAAGTCATTAAGAATTTTCAGTGATTTTTATTTCCTTTGAATGAACTGTCATCATGGACTGTTTTGCTACTTACTTTTTTGATGAGTTAAAAAAACTTTGATAGTACTTTTTTCCTTGTTACAGTGCTTCTCTAAGAAGTACTCTTTCTAGTGGCCTGGCTGTGTACATTCTCATCAAGAAATAAGGAATTTCTCTGACTATATATTGAGAGTTCAGGTTATGTGAAACATTGGGCTTTTCTTGTGATCTAGTCCAGACTCACACTTCATAAACTATTGGAAAATTCACCGAAATGCATTTCCTGAAGTTACCATACATCCATATCTTTTGATATATCTAAAATGTTTGATTATTTCTCACAGACATCATTCCACCTCTGATTTTTCTGTCTCATGTCTAGTCTTTTTATATGACTAGCCTTGGATGTTAATGAAATTCTCAAGAACTTCAATTTAAAGAAGATATAAATTTGTGGGGTGCCTGGGTGGCTCACTTGGTTAAGTGTCCAACTCTTAATTTCAGCTCAGGTCATCTCATGGTTTATGAGTTCGAGCACTGCACTGGGTTCTGCGCTGACATTGCAAACTTTGCTTTGGAATCCCTCTCTGTCCTTTTTTCTGCCCATCACCTGTTCGTTCTCTCTCTTTCTCTCTCTCTCTTTCAAAAATAAATAAATAAACTTTAAAAAATAAAGAAAAATAAATAAAGAAAATAAAGAAAAAAGAAAGAAAATATAAAGAAAAATAAAGAAAATATAGAATCTCTGAAAAGATAGCAATTAATTTAGAAATTAATAATTAGGAACATAATCATATTTTCATGCTGGTTTTTAAGACAAGATTGCAAATACATTGACAAAAGACAAGATGTTGCCCCGAGATAGGCTTCAAAAATAACAGTGATGTTAGAAACACAATGATTTAGAAAAACTACATAAAAATGAGAGCTGCACAATATTTTGAATGATATGAAAACAAATTAGGTATAAATACTAAACCGAAACTTAAAATAACATTTTTTAATTGTTTTAATATTTATTTATTTGAGACAGAGAGAGAGAGAGAGAGAGAGAGAGAGAGAGAGAGAGAGAGAGAACATGAGCATGGGAGGGGCAGAGAGAGAGGGAGACACAGAATCCGAAGCAGGCTTCAGGCCCTGAGCTGTCAGCACAGAGCCTGACACGGGGCTCAAACTCACAAACTGTGAGATCATGACCTGAGCCGAAGTCAAAGGCTTAACCAACTGAGCTGCCCAGCTGCCCCTAAAATAGCATTGTAAAAACTGGATTGTTTGTCTGGGTCCAAGTGCTATCTGTCCTTTCAATGAAAACTTTTAATAATTTTATACATTTGAATTGCATAATGGTAAATTTATGGTTTATGATTTTGGATAGTTTCTTTAATGTGTGTTCAGGAATCTTTTGAATTAGAATTTTTTTTTTATTTTTTTAACATTTATTTATTTTTAAGACAGAGAGAGAGAGAGCATGAAGAGGAGAGGGTCAGAGAAAGAGGGAGACACAGAATCTGAAACAGGCTCCAGGCTCTGAGCTGTCGGCACAGAGCCCGACGCGGGGCCCGAACTCACGGACTGTGAGATCATGACCTGAGCCGAAGTCGGGCGCTTAACCGACTGAGCCACCCAGGCGCCCCTTGAATTAGAATTTAAGGTCTTAGGTCTTCCCTTGGACAAAACAAAACAAAACAAACTCACCAATTACAACGACATACCACTCCCTCCTGTTTTGTAGGCAGTTCCATGGTGCCCGAAAGGGCACCATTGAATTCGTGGCTTCAGTTAAGGACTTATTAAACGTTTAGTGCCTCTAGGGGTACCTGGTTGGCTCAGTTGGTTAAGCGTCCGACTTTGGCTCAAGTCATGATCTCATGGCTCATTGTTTGAGCCCTGTGTTGGGCTCTGTGCTGACACCTCAGAGCCTGTAGCCTACTTCGGATTCTGTGTCTCCCTCTCTCTCTGCCCCTCCCCTGCTTGTGGTCTGTCTCTGTCTCAAAATTAAATAAACATTAAAATTTTTTTTAAGGTTTAGTATCCCTAAAGGAGTGTCTTCATACATCACTGGATGACACAAGGTGAAATCAGTTCTTCAGACTGTTTGATGACAGATGACATTGATTTATTGGGCCATGGGAAGGAGAAAAAAAGGGTCTATTGTTGCCTGGGGAGAAACAGGGACCTAAATATCCCACCAGGCAAAGAGCTGCAGGAAGGAACTTCTTTGCACAGTGGAGAGGGAGAATGAAGGTGGGGAAGATGGAATGTGAGACGGAAGCTAGAATCATGGTTTCCCAAGTGTGGTCCTCGGAAACTTGTGAGAAACAGAAGTGCTTGCCTCCCTCCCGGTCTCACGGAATGTATGTATTCAAATGTATGATTCAAATGTATCAGAAACTCTGCAGCAGGGCCCGGATATCTGTGCTTGAACAAGCCTCCCAGGTGATTCCCATGCATGTTCAAGTTGGAGAACCACCAACATGTTTACTTCAGAATTTTGTCTCATCTCCTGATTAGTTACCTCAGGGCCTTTGCACATCCATATGAGCCTTTTTATAAGAGTGCTTTGGAGGTAATTAGTTAACCTGATTTGGAAACTAACTTGAGCATGTATTCCCTTTATGCATGAGATTTGTTTTATAACTGAGATGTAACATTTGATTTTTCCTTGAATTCATTATTATACCTTGTTTACTTAGTGATTGGGGCACTTTTCATCATTCTACTTGAGAATTTCAGTGGAACTAGCATTCACTTGACATCTGATCTCTATACTCCAAGAGATTGTTTCATACTTTGCCATCTCGACAATACTTTACAGACTCCTCCTGTTAAAAGTGATATTATTAGCATCCAACATGGGGACAGCCAGCTCAAAAGCCCCCAGGGACCAGCCAGGCAATGTGAACAAGTGAAGGAAGCCAGGGTCACACGAATACTTGTGAGGGCCACAACTGAGGCACAATCTATGTCTTCTACATCTGACTGACTTATGTTCCAACTAAGTCATTTAATAAATGCATCTTTTACTTTTTTCTTTCACGGTGGATTTCCTTTATTTGGCCCTTGGAATGGTCGAACTCACATGACATATGTGTTTATAACACAGCTGTTACGATTTTGTGTCTACATCACAATTGGCGAGGCTGAGATTCAAACCCAGTTCTTTTGACTCCAAAGCAGGCATTCCCAGCATGATGCATTGGTCTTGCTCTATATCATGAAGACGTATACACTCACAAAACCTTTTTTTTTTTAAGTTCCTAATGATAGCATCCTTTTAAGAATTGTTCTTAGTTAATAAGTAGTTTCTTAAAATATCATTAAAAACCAAGAAAACACAAAGAAACAGATAGCCACTAGCTATTGTTAGCTCAATGAGAATTTTAAGTGTTCACAAGTTACATAATAATTATTATTGGGTAATTTCTAAAAGAATTATGATTCTGTAGAATATTCCCAGCAGAATAACACTAAGTTGTTCTTTGTCATGGTTGACAAAACCCCTTAAGTAGTTAGATATGTGTGAATGGCATTCTCTTTGCGTACAGCAAAGATTGGATCTTTCACGGACTCCTGTTCCTCACAGTAAGGCTCCAGCACACTGAAAAGGAATTAACTCCAAATTCTTCGGCCTCTGCTAAAGCCGGAAACACCTAACATATAAAAAGTGTTGTCAAGTTTGAAAAGACTGTGCCTGAGTTTTGATGTAACCAGTTTTCATTATACTTCCCCCTAAGTAATATTTGAAATTCTAATTTCTCTGTCATGATCAAAAGATAGTACCAAGTATCTTAAAGCTGCATTCCTGATTTCCTAAAATGGATATTTTATACGTATAAATATACGCTGACTGAGAGGTGGAAAACACAGACCTTCTAGAGCAGTGAATGATTTCGTGATGCATGGTTGATTGAATGGTCTGGGGTCAATTTCCACAGTGACTGCTGGTCACTGAATTTTAAGATTCTGAATTCATTAGGAATAAAAATCATTTAATCTTCCATACTCAAACTCAGAACATGTTATATAATCTAGTCACCCAGTTTTGAAATTCCTGACAGCACAGCAACCATTAATGTCTGGGAGATACATCTACTCAGTGCCATAAACAACATATACCAAAAAATGTTGTGAGATATGCTCAAACTAAAAATCTAAAAATATACAAGCTTGAGCACATGAACTAATTTAGATGACAGGGAATTCTGATTAAGAACCCATGAAAGCCTGTGGCATTCTTTTTATAAAGACAATTCCAATAATACTCCATTAGGATTTCCCCCTGTTAAATTAACTTTACAGACTTCTAATGGATTTCTTAATTAGACTTGTTATTACAAAGAATATTACATGAATTAAAAACAGTCTTGACAGCCACTTGTAATAAACAACAAATGAAAAGGAAGATTTATGCTCCTTACTTTTCCCCACCCAATCCAAAGCTTTTAATAATCTTATAAACTTATTGCAATTAATTATTCAACTGTCAAAGAATAAAAAGCTAGGATCATTATATGCATGTTTGAAGACAGCCTTCCTGTGATTTCAAAATGGATGCCGGTTACTGGAGTTGCTGTCCTAGCCTTGTTATTAAAGAGGCTGGTATAGCTCGAATAGTCCATTGTCCTGTTATGGCTTCAATATATTAATTTAGTATGTCTGCATCTTCAGAAGTATCCTTTCTCCTCCTTCCTTTTCTACATCAAAAGGAGCTTTTACGCAGAAGAAAGGCATAGGTTTAATTCCAAACTCAGGGAATCTGAATGACCAATCGCTTGACATTTGGAGAGAGAGAGGGAGAAATAAGATTTATGCCCATGATTGACCACAATCAAGCCCTGATCTTTCATTATATGTAGCCTTAAACCTGCACAATACACTTCATTTTTACTTCAGGGATGTGTATATATAATTGGAGGCAACAGATTTAAGTGTTACAGACAAAACTAGGTGGAACAAAGATGATCTTATTAAAATGAATGACCAGAACGTGAAGAGTCCTTTAGATGGAAAGTGTCTTCAAATTCCAGTCAACAGCCTACAACAGTGGTAACATGACAGCCTTCCAATAAAACACGGAGCAACAGATAAAGAAAGGGGAAAAGGTTAAGTGTTTTCCCAGGATGAAGAAAATCAGTAGACTCTGCTTATACTTACTCGTCAAACCTCTATCTGTGGATGACTGCTTTGCCTCAATGAGATTTTAAGTCAATGTAGCTCAAAGAACTAAGTGTGTGTCCACCACTGCTGTGTTCCTTTTGCCTTAGTAAGAAATGAGAAGGATCTCTTGCTAACTATGAATATGGACACTCCAAAAAAGTGTCTTTGAAATAAAGTTCTATAGATGAATTGCTTTTTATACTTAGCATATATATATATATATATATATATATATATATATATATATTTGCATGAAGAAAGAACAGCAACAAAACCTCCAAATTAATATGAAGACAGAGTTCAAGGATGGCCTATGTCACCAAGCCTATGTCATTTACCAACCTTGTGGAGCCAGGCAGCATAAATCGGTATGAACTCAGTTTCTCCTTCCAAGAGAATGAGAAGTAAGTCTTACCTGTCACCTTTATGGCTGCAGGATATGGAATTTTGCCGCCGTGGAGATAAATTATAAACCCTACTTCATCAGCAGCTAGTATATTATTCAGAACTCAAAGAGCTGAATTTGTTGGTTAATACTTCACGTCGGCTTATGAATTCTATACTGCTGAATGCAATTATGGATATTAGTGGACACACAGCTATACCATGACTAATCTATATAAAGTCCAGACAGGTCTAATCATTCATTCAACAAATATACTGTAGGATGTACTACAGGCACAATGAGTTTATTCCTCTCTCTGCTCCCAATGACCTCAGTTTACTGTGAGAGTCAGACAAAGCAAGAGTTAACATACAGCACAACAAATGCTAAGCTTTAGGAATGCACAAGGGCCTTCTTCAATACTAGCAAGGCATGTGGTCTGGGCTTGGAGGGTCCACTTCTAGAAGAGATTAGGTCTGATCCATGTTTTGAAAGATGCTGAACACGGGTGAGTTCTGCTAAGTGAAGGCTGCAGGCAATTATGCAGGTGGGAGAGAAAACATAACCAGCACCCCCCGGTATGGAGCATTAGGGATACCCTGGGGAGTAGACATCAGTGTCGCCTTTGTAAATCTCCAGTGTCAGGGGTTACAATAAGCCAATTACTTACAATAACTAAGTATGGTAAAAATGAGCAAAATGAACCAGTGTAGATTAAGAAGTTGGGCCCTGGAATCAGATATCCGGGCTTGAAAACTGGGTCACCTACAAGGAAGATGTGAGTTCCTGGGTGAGTTACTTAGTCCTGCGGTCACGTAAAGGTTGGTAAGGAAGTGCACGTAGAGACATGACTGCCAGACTGTGTTGAATAAATGTCATCAACTACAGTGCTACAGAGACAAGCACACCCTTCCACGGGGGCACTGACTGAGGGGACTGCCACCACAGTCTGGAGGAATCAGGGGAAGTTTCTCTGTGCAGGTGACCTATGAACGGAGACATGAGGGATGCGAATAAGAGGTGTGCATGTGGACGCTGTGCAGGACAGGAAAGAGCAAGAAGAAATGCAAGGCAAAGGAGGGTTTTCTTCGCTTTCTTTGCTGGAAAAAGTCTGCTATTGAGATATGAAGTTATGGAAAAGAGTTCAGGTCACCAAGATTAAAAAGTAAGTTGGATTAATCCAATCCACAAATGTGCAAAGGATCTGAATAGATATTTCTCCAAGAAATATATACAAATGGCCAATAAGCACAGAAAAAGATGCTTGCCATTATCGGTCACCAGGGAAATGCAAATCAAGCCCAATGCAAATCAAGTGAGACACCACCTCAGAGTCCCCAAGATGGTTAGAGTTGGAAAGTCCTATGATAACACCCATGGGTGAGGACGCAGAGAAAGCAGAGCCTTATGCACTGCCGGTGGGCATAGAATGTGGCACAGGCACTTGGAAAACCAGTTTTGCGGTTTCTCAACTGTTTAAACAGAGTTACCATATAAGCCAGCAATCCTTCCTCTAGGTACATATGCCAAGGAATTTAAAACAGGTGGGTTAACCAAAACCTGCTTACAAATGTTCCTAGCAGCACTACTCACAATAGCCGGAAGGTGAGAACCCAAATGTGCATCGAAAGACGAATGGAAAAGCAAGCTGTCCTTTATCCATATGATGGGATATTAACCAAGAGGGAAAAGAAAGTGCTGACACCTTCTACAATATGGGTGAGCCTCAAAACATTAGGCTAAGTAAAGAAGCCAGTCACAGAAGACCACATGTTTTAGGATTCCTTTCACATAAAATGTCTACAGTAGACCAATCTATGGACCCAGAAAGTAACTCAGTACCCAGTTACTTAGGGCTGGGGGAGGGTGTGGAAACGGAAGGATAAAGGGGTAAAAACCAAAAGGTATAGGTTTCTCTTTGTGGTGATGAAAATGCTCTAAAATTAACCATGGTGATATTTGCACAAAGGTAGGTACATTACAACCCATTCACACTCTGAACAGCTGAATGGTATTGTATTGAATTACATCTCTATTAAAGCTGAGGGGTTTTTTTTCTTTTTCTTTTTTAAAGTAGTTGAGGGGCACCTGGGTGGCTCAAATGGTTAAGCATCTGACTCTCAATTCTGGCTCAGATCTTGATCCCCCAACAGTTGTGGGATCGAGTCCCTAGTTGAGCTCTGCACTGACAGTGCGGAGCCTGCTTGGGATTCTCTCTCTCCCTTTCTCTCTGCCCCTCCCCTACTCTCTCTCTCTCTCTCTCTCTCTCTCTCTCTCTCTCTCTCTCTCTCTGTCTCTCAAAATATATATATATAAACTTACAAAGAAAAAAGTAGTCGAATTACATTTGGTCCAAATGTGTTTTCATCACTTAAAGGAACGTCAGTATCAATTTTTACTCAAGCAAAATCTATTTGTTTGTCTGTTTAACCTGCCGTTTGGTATGAAGTCCACGGCCATAGATTTCATTAATATTTACATTCACATTTATCATTAATATTCACATTAATTGAGAATAAAATGAAAGCAAAACATAAGTGACTCTAAACATACTGTTCTAGAGTATGTACTGATGATTCTACATGACTTCAAAAAATTAAGAACACAAGTTGAATTTGGAACCTTAAGGTCTTCTTAGAATATATGGTAAAAGTTATAAACTAGACTATTTAATTTACTAGACTCATATTAAAAATTTAGACTTTTAAAATGAGGCTGTAATTTATAATTTTAATTCGTGTTTTGTAAACATTAGAAGCCATGGCATTCAGACAGCCTGTATTCACTGGTAATTTATATGAACTCTCTTAGCACCTTCATCTGTCATGATGGGCTCCTCTCGGAATGCGGAGTGCGCGGTAATCACTGGTCTACCCAGCACCTTGGCAACATCATTGTTATTAAGTTTCTCCTGTGTTTTCTGAAAATCCACGATAACTTACTCAGTTACAGAGATCAGTGAAATCATCCACATGCATTCTGATCAAAATCTATTTAACAGACTTCCCGAATATTACAAGTCAAATCACTGTCTTTTGAAAAAGGGAACCGCACACTAGAAGTAGATTTAGTTATTGCAAATCTATAGGACTTCACACTGAACAGGGCTATCACTAAGCCTGTATACTCTGAAACATATAATGAGCATTACTATTTCTCAAGGCAAATTCTCCGTCTTAGATTCAGAATAAATAGTGCCTATGTCAGATACCAAACCTGAATAAATATAGCTCAAGGTATGTTCAGCATTCAAACCTGATATTAATGCCACATCATACGTTATGATTCAGTTGCAGCTCACTCTATTTAAAATAGTAACAACTGAAAAACAACGACCTCATATTATGAATTCAAGCATAGTACTCTGAGATGTTATGCAGGCCTCCTCATGGGGAAAACGACCTCAGTATGCATTGAAACTGTTATAGGAAAAGGTAGGTATTATCCATTCACCCATCAGAGAATTTGGCTTACTAGGTATCTTCCTAAAGAAAGATCTGTGGCGTGCCTGGCTGGCTCGGTTGGTAGAGCATGTGACTCTTGATGTTGGGGTCATGAGTTCAAGCCTCATGTCGGATGTAGAGACTACTTAAGAATAAAAAAATCTTAAAGAAAGAAAAAAAATTGTAATCTACATGGCAAGTTTTAGAGTTCCGGACCCCAACAGCATTTCACAATTGCAGAGAAACCTAGAAATGAAATGGTAGAAATATAGAGGCAGTTTACAGTGTTAACATACCTATGGATGATAAATTATTTTTGTTACATATATATATATATATATATATATATGTAGCTGAAAAGTTTTTTTAACCAAAGAGTGGGTAATGTTGCTGGTCAAAGGATAACAATCAAAAACAATCAAGAAGTCAAAATAAAAGCAAAATATCTTGATACTCAAATATATCATATGCACCCTTCTGCCGTAGTAGATAATCAAAGTGTACAAACCTAACAACGACTACATGTACAGCAAGTGAAGTTATGGAAAATCATTCTTCTCTTTTTAATGGGAAATCATTCTAAACAAACTATCTAATAGCAATTTGCAAACATAAAGGCCATGGGCTGACACATGCTTTAGGATAAACGTCCTTGAATCTTCAGATGCACCCTCTGGGGCAGACGAAGAAAATAACATTTTGATTTTTTCCAAATCCTTAGTCAGAAAGGCGCGGCATTTGTGATGGTATTTTAACATGCTTTATATTCCCAGTTCAGAGACTTCTTTACTTCAAATGAGTCTAGCTATAAATAAGAATAGATGTCTTAACTATCCAAAATGAAGAAAAACAGCAATTTTCCTCAAAATTTTCCACTACAATAAACAAAAATGTCTCAAAGGCAAAACAGAAGCATGAACAATTTCCAAAGTCAGGATTCCAGTTTCTTGTAAGGCATCTTGCTGCTGCACTCAGACGAGTCTAGAGTCTACCGATGTGTATTTTCAGTGGAAATGGCCAGAATGCCAACATGGGCATTCACCAGCACCGACCGCTACGTGAACCCGGCTTCTGGAACTGACTCTGTGTAGAGGCTTTTCCTCTCTCAGATGCACAGAGGATACCATCACTGCCCTTGGGGGAGAAAGAGATGGGAAATATTTTGCACATGAGGTAAGGAACAGCCAGGACATTCATTCATAAAAATTTGGGGGCAACTGTGTGCCAAGCCCTGGGTCAGGATCCGGCAGGGCCAGAGGTGGACAGATGAAGTTCACAGTCCATCACAAGAGACAGGCTGACACAGTTCACCACCACACGATAAACATGCAATAAACACCCAATGGCAGACTGTCCTGGGGGCTCTGAAGGACCTAAACAGGCTGCTGAATGTTAGGGGTTGAATTGTGTCTCCTCTAAAGATGGGCTGAAGTCCCTTCCAGTATCCGTAAGTGTAGCCTTATTTGGAAATAGGGTCCTTGCGGACATAGTCAAGTGCAGATGACGTCATTAGGGTAAACCCTAATCCAATACGGCTGGTCTCTTTGTAAGAAGACAAAACACACAGAGATGAGAGGATGCGAAGAAACACAGGGAGAACGTCCTGTAAGGACACACAGACAAGGGTGACACATCTATAAGCCAACGACCCCCAAGAGCCACTCGGCAGTCCTGGGAAACCAACAGCTATGGGAGAGCTTGGTAAGACAGCCTGAGCTTTGACTGCAGAAGGAAGGGAGCAGGGCAGGGAAGACTTTCCCTGAGAAGTCAAGCTGCAGCTTGAAGTAGGGTCAGAGCAGCTAATGGGGTGGAGGTAAGGAGTGTTTCCAGACAGGGGCCAGTGTGGCCAGAGGCTGAGGGCTCAGGATGATGGCTGATGCATTCCAGCGGTGAGGGGCTGGGTGTGAGGACGCCCCAGAGCACGAAGCAGTGACCACGGTAATGAGGCAAGCAAGCAGGACAAGGTCACGAAGGCCCTTTGAACAGAGAAAGCAATCGCTGCTCCTTTAAGTGCTAGCACCCAGGCCTAGATCTAGCATGGGGGACGCACAGGTACCGGGTTTACCCCGCTGTCCAAAAGTAGAGCATTCCTATAAAACCTTCCTAAGCAGAAAAAGTGTAAAACAAAGAAGCAATTACCATTAATTTATATGGAAAAAATGTTTTGAGAATTCCTAGCTCCCAAAAATCACCTCTCTTAGGCTTTTCTGGTCCCTTCGGATACATTTCGCTAACGAAAACACAAAATCCATGGCCAATAAAGCCCAGATGTTCTCTGTCCAGAGCCCTGGCCATGCGGAGGTGTGCGTGCAGTTCCCAGGCATGGCGCTGGGCGGCGCTGCTCTCGGTGGGGGGTTGTGGCGGGCGGGAAGGGGGTGGGCGGGGGGGAAGGGGACGGGGGAAGGGGATTAGCGCTGTCTCCTCAGGGGCTCCCAGCAAAACTAACACTAAACCTTGTTTTCTGGAAAGTGAAAATCCTCTTCGGATTTCTTCCCACTAGGGAAAGCAGGTCTTAAAGGCACAGTGAAGGAAGGGGAACTTTCGGAAAACGGGAGATAACCTATATCCCAAGTAACTGGTTTGCTCTATAGAGTGTAGCTTCCCAACAGCAAATGCCTTTCCAGGAAGAATGATGTTGCATTTTTGCAGGCCTCTGCTCCAGCAAATAAAAACAAGAGCTTCCTTGACATTGAATCCTTGACATCACAGTCTCTAGGTCAAGCATCTGAAGACATCTAGATCTCTGTGCCTGCCCACAAATAGCCTGAAGCCAACGGGGCTTCCTTCTTGGGGGGTGGGGGAGAGGGTTACAGCCAGTAACCCAGTAATGCTCCCACCTGGCCTCTGGCTTCCTGCCACCCCCCTGCTGGTGAAGAGCCATTGGGATTTCTCCTGTCCTGCTGCTCTGTGCTGGCCTTACATAAGAGAGAAAGTTGCCACTTGAACTTCTGCTCTTAACAAATACCTACTGTGTTTGCCTTCAAGGCAAGAGGAATCAATAGGAGGTGCAAACACACCGTGCCAGGGTTTTCAGCCTTCCCGGTAGCAGGTTTGCTCGAGAAGTCTCCTACGTGTTTCTCCTTAATTGACCTCGTGGGTGTTAAGTGTCCAGAATATAATGGTCTGAGTTATTTCATTTTAAACTAGGATCAGTACTCCTAAATGCAGCATTCAGTTGTAGATTCATGTTCTATACTGACCTTTTTATTTGCACTTCCAGGGGGCAAGCACTGCAAATACAAATCAATAATACTTCACCACTTCATTACTTTGTTTCTCTTTCTTTCTCTTGGCTGGCTTTCTTCAACCTAGCCATCTAGCCTTGTTATGCCTCCATAAAATTCTGAAGATCATTCCCGAATTAAAAAAAAATAGATTAACAAAAATCCTACTGCTATAGCCTATACATGAAATTACCTTTTAGTAAAGAAGAGAAATGCTGTCGAATATATTCACACCACTGTAAAAAAAAAAAAGAATACCAATGTTGTGATAGATGATACCCAAGGTATATAGGTATATATTATGTTAAATTTTATTTTATTATTTATTTATTTATTATTATTTATTATAAATTGTATTTTATTATGATAAAAATACAAAAGAGCTAAGTATAAAAAGGACAGATACACACACACACACACACACACACACACATCTTAAATCTTGCTCACTTGCTTTCATATATGTGTGTGTGTTGTTTCATGCATCCAAGTAGCACTTCCTACAGCACTCAGTACAATCGGGTCCCTAACATAGTGGACATTTGTATTGTATAGGGAGGAGCCATGGTGGAGGATTTGCGTTAAGACGTTGATTGACAGGACTGATTTACTAAATCCAGGTCAAATGTGAGCTGTGTGATAGTCACTGAGTCACTTCACCTTTCTTACCATCTTAAACTCCTCATGTGCAGGTGACGGCAATAAATACCTGCCTCAGAGTTTTGTTAGGAAAAGTAAGTGAAGGCACGGGGCCTGGGCGGCTCAGTCTGTTATCCATCTGACGTCAGCTCAGGTCACAATCTCCCAGTTCCTGAGTTCAAGCCCTGCATCAGGCTCTGCGCTGAGAGCGTGGAAGCCTGCTTGGGATTCTTCTCTCTCTTTCTCTCTCTCTGAACCTCCCACACTCCCACTTTCTCTCAAAAACAAATAAACTTAAAAAAAGAAAAGAAGAAACATACATGAAAATGTTTATGGAGCTCTTTGTTCAGTGCCTGACACTTGGAGAACATCTGATAAAGGGTCATGAAGAATCATTAGACTTTATAAATAGAATATACATTGCGTATGGTACTCTTTATGGCATTGGGAGAGTAATGCCTACATAGAATCACACGGTTTCCCATGCCCACGTGACTGGGTGGGGAGCGGTGGTGAAGTGGGTGTTCCAAAGTGTTCCCCAAAGAAAACTCCATAGAAACTGAAATCCAGAAAAGCTGAATTCTGTTACGGAATGTCAGACCCTTCCATTTTCAATATTTACAAGAATAACATAAATGTCAAGTATTTTGGAATTTAGGAGAGTCTACGGCAAGTACCACCCATGGGTCACCAAATTAATTTCTTAACAGTTGTTGAAAAACAATATAGCTAGTGATTGTTGTGTGGGTAGTATTGGATAGGCACTATGCCAAGTACTTTATGTGCATTCTCTTAATTAATCCTCACTACAGCTCTGTGAGGTAGCAGCTATCATTATCCCCAGTTGACAGATGAGGTCCTCAAGGTGTGATTTGCCAATGTGCACAGATAGCAAATGGCGGGGGCCAGGTTTAAATGCAGGCCGGCGGCTCCGGAGTCCCTGCTCTGACCTACACATATTGCCCCTCCCCACGGATCATTCTCCACATTCATCACTGGGGGCCACATTAGAGCAATTTCATCTAGCACTAACACAGATTTTAACAAAGTGGTGAATACGTGTGTGTATTAAATTGAAATGTATTGATCTAGCCTGAAATCCCTGAGACCGCTAGGGAAACAAAACAATACTTTTATTTTTTTTACTTTCTAAAGCTTTATTTATTTATTTTGAGAGAGAGACGGCATGAGCAAGGGAAAGGCAGAGGGGGTGAGAGACAGAATCCCAAGCAGGCTCCACACTGTCAGTGCAGAGCCTGACACGGGGCTCGAACTCACGAACCATGAGATCACGACCTGAGCCAAAACCAAGAGTTCTGGCTGCTTAACCAACGGACCCCAAAACAACATTTAAAAAAATCTAGCTAGAAGAGCCATGTCTGCAAGACCACCTTCAGTAGAACAAGTGATTATGGACTAGAAAAGCTCCATTAGGAACAAAGAAATAGTAAGCACCTGTCCTTGCCATTGTGAACACTCTGTAGAAATCCCTGCCCTACCTGGGAGTCCACCTGGTGCTTCCTCCTCCTCCACCATCCATCAGGTACCGCATTCCCTTTGAGATGTCTCCTAACACCCCTCCGGAGGCTCTGCAACCCTCCCCCATCCCTCTTTTAACTCCATGACAGACTAAATGTAGCATCAAGCAAATCACTGAAGGTCTTGACCATCTGCTTGCAACCTGTGAGCTAGGTTATCTCCTTATTTTACATATATACTTATACTCTAGATAACATATATATAGTACACAATACATAACATAAAATATGCATACTATGCATTCATGTGCGTGTTATCCATATGAATCATGATATGCAATATGTGAGTTATAAACATATCCCATGCTTGTCATGACTCAAAATATGCCTATCTAGTTATTTAATTAAATTAATGCATCGGGCAAATTATGCATTAGCAAATTAAATTATATCAGGAAAACAGATCATTTAGTTGAGAATCAGATCATTTAATAGAATCTCTTCCTTTATAGAGGAGAATTTAGTGATTTCAAACGCTTCTCCAAAAGATAAGGGAGCCATGAGGCTCCAGGCATATGACTGGGCTCCTCTGTGTGTACTGCCCTCTCAGAAATAGAGGACGTGCGAGGGCCCCTTGCAGGTGCCATAGAAAACACTCCCAACATTAGTCTTCTTAAGTTTCAGCTCTGCTGAACATGTAGCATATTCTGGGAACTAGAACACATTTATTCATAAGGATCCCAACTTCCCTACGAGAGGGAAGAACATGCAACCGATGAAAAATTATCTTACAGTTTTGCATTAAGCATTTCTAGTTTTCATATTGTACTTTAATCTTAGGGTTTTTAGAATATGCTTACAGAGTTACAGCACATTTTTAGGAGTTAAAAAATGTATGCTTTGCCAGTGATTTACGTCTATTCATAGATCAAACTATGGCACATACCAATATTAAATAAAGCTTAAGCAGATATCTAACCCATGACATCAGTTTCCATTTGAAAACTGAATTTTTCTCTAGCAAATCAGTGAAGTAAAACTAAATATTCAGTGACCCTCTTTTAATTTTGTAAGGTTTAGAAGCTCTATTTCATAAATACAAATAGATAAGTCTTCAAAAACATCTGTTTTTAGTTAACGAAAAGGAACACAGACAAAGCGAAAGGACGGAAATCATTCTGAAAGAAAATTCTACCTACTGGTTAAAGATAAGGTGTGTTTGATGGCCTGGAAAAGCTAGGAACTCATTACTCACTTTTTTTTTTTTCATTAAACTGTGTTATAGCGCGTGAGAAACCCCATTGTAACAAATGCACTTCATTCCTCCAAAAAACTTAACATTTTGTTATCGTGCTTTGGGTGATCGTCAATAATCACACCCCATGCCAGCCCAAAGCTCCAGACTCCCTACTGGGTACCGGCCAGTCTTGACAGCACATGTGTGGGGATTTGCATTATATTAAAAATATAACTACATTTGGGGCACCTGGGTGGCTCAGTCGACTGAGTGTCCAACTCTTGATACTGGCTCAGGTCAACATCGCACAGTTCATGGCATTGAGCCCCATGTCTGGCTCCGTGCTGGGCGTGAAGCCTATTTAGGATTCCCTCTCTCGCTCTCTCTGCCCTCCCTCACTTGTGCGCTCTCTCGCTCTCTACAAAATAACTAAACATATTTAAAATATACACAATTACGTTTTTAATCTAATATGTACAGAGTTTTTATTATGTTCTAGGAATCATAAGAAACCTTTTACATGCATTATCTAATCTTCGAATAAACCCAGCATTTGCTTCTGAAGTTAACATTATGGTTTACTGTAGATTACTTTTATTTCAGTTCAATTTTATTTTTAAAATGTGTGTATAAATTATGACAATTTTCTGTTCTTGAGGTCCTTGCTGAACTGTCCGATCAATTGAACCTCACCAATCAAAATGGCCATCGATTCATTTGGCATTTAATTAATGTAAATAAAAGTTAATTAAGCTTCATTAATTCATGCAAACTTACTGATGTATCTAGAGCAATAGTAAGTCACCAAAGTTATACCAAAAGGAGGGTCTTTCAACTCTGATTTAATTGCAAGATGGCCAGACCCGAGGATCTCACAGCCTGGAAGAGTCAACATGCTTCCCTCATCCCTGCTCTGCTCCTCAAGGAGTCATCAGTCCTAGTCCTGGACTTGATTCTGCCTTAGTTAAGCAGGTGCACAGAGGAATCCATGCCCACTCAAAGTGCAAATTCATGAAGCGACAGAGGCAGGAAGTCACCTGCTCTGGTCTCAGCGTCCCCACTCACTTCGGACTGCTAAGTGCCATGCTGCTGATCAGCTCCTGTGGGCCTCAGTTTCCCCTCTGCAGTTGCAGATACTCCTGTGGCCCATTCACTTGTGCTCATGGGCAGGCGACATCGTGTTACAAGGTGTAGCTGGATGAGCCACCCGCCTCTCTTTGCACAGGGCTTTGTGTTTACCTTTCTGTCGATTAACAGTGTCCGCTCTTCTGTCCAGTTCCATGATGTAGGCCAGAAACCCCAGAGAAAAGACTACAAGGAGAAGGAAAAATACCCTTTCAGGTATGGGTACTGTGGGTCCTGGAGGGTTGGCTGCTTTGGAGAGTGGGGGAGGAAGGTCACAGCAGCGCTGATGCGTCCTGCACCGAACACAGCATACGCCCAGCCAAGGGAGGGCTGCGGGAAGGCAGTGCAGGTGGTTCCCGTGAGACTCTGCAGCGCGAGGACATTGGAGGAGCCCCCCCATGGCATGCGCCCCCACCCAGGTCGCCTGGGTGGCAGCAGCAGGGCCTAACGATGCTGAGAGAATAAGCTGAGACATGGGAACTGGAGAGGAGCTGTCACGGGACGCCACTGTCCCCGCCAAATTGGGTACATATTTTCACACGTTGGACTTCCGAGTTTGCAATGCACTCATCCCTTGTCATAGGTTCTGAGCGTGGCTCTCCATCCACATTCGCTGCCCACTGTTGCACACTGCCATCTCTCTTCCTCTGCAGCCACCACGAAGGCGTGATGATAAATACTGCCGTTCCTTCAGTGGAGGGGAGGCCTTCCCCTCTGCAGAATGCACAACCAGGCTGGCTTGCAGGGGTGGAGCGCAGCGTGCTGGCCGACAGCGTAGGGAACGCTTAAGCGGGGAGAGGCCAGTCCCAGCAGGCAGGAAGGCCAAGGGGCCCTCTACTCTGCAGAGGGGACCACAAGGACCCACGTCCTGGGGCTCAGACAACAGTGCAGAAAACCCTGTGCGGCCAGGCTGCCCGGGGACACTGCCCCGGGAGGCTGTTTTCTACTTCCTAAATGCAGCAGGTAAAGAAGACCAGGAGGGGAGTGAAACAATCAGCTTAATTTGAGCGATTATCGCAAACGAATTATTCCAGTCGGCAGCCCCCAAAATCACGCAATCGATCAATTTGTTTAATTTTGTTGTTTAATTTTGTTGTGATTCACAGCCCCCAACCATGAGAATAGGGCTGTGGAACAGGATAATACAAATTTCTTCATGCAAATTTTCACTCCAAGTTTATTTTGTGAGAGGAGAAAGCATATGATTGTAGTAAAACAAATTCGGGAAGCTCTCTAGAAACCCAAATTCACATAGGGGCGCCTGGGTGGCGCAGTCGGTTAAGCGTCCGACTTCAGCCAGGTCAGGATCTCACAGTCCGTGAGTTCCAGCCCCGCGTCAGGCTCTGGGCTGATGGCTCAGAGCCTGGAGCCTGTTTCCGATTCTGTGTCTCCCTCTCTCTCTGCCCCTCCCCCGTTCATGCTCTGTCTCTCTCTGTCCCAAAAATAAATAAACGTTGAAAAAAAAAATTAGAAAAAAAAAAAAGAAACCCAAATTCACTTTGGATAACAATCATTAGCTTCCCTCTGCTCCTTCAAATTGCCTTATTTTTAATTAGTGCGCATCATTCATCAGGTGTCCTCCTTTAGAATAATGAAAAATAATTGTGAATAATTGGGGGAGGTCTATTTAAATTAGAACACAGTTGTTTTTATACAAGAGTTTTAGAAGAAATTTAGTTTTACCACCTGCAAGCTTATATGATTAGGTAAAAAATTAGTAGCTGGCAAAATATAACACCAATACAATCTGTGTGGATCTTTTTGATTGTGGCAGAAAACATCCAGTCTGAGATCCAACCTCTTGAGAGAATTTTGTTTGTTTGTTGTTTTTAAGTGTTTATTTGTGAGGTGCCTCAGTGACTCAGTCGGTTGAGTATCCACTTTGGCTCAGGTCATGATGTCACGGCTCACGAGTTCAAGTCCTGAGTCAGGCTCTGTGCAGACAGCTTGGAGCCTGGAGCCTGCTTCAAATTCTGTGTCTCCCTCTCCCTGTGCCCCTACCCCACTCATGCTCTGTCTCTCTGTCTCAAAGATAAACATTAAAAGAAATGTTGATTTACTCTGAGAGAGAGAGAGAGAGAGAGAGAGTGGGGTAGGGGCAGAGAGAGAGAGGGAGAGACAGAATCCCAAGCAATTTCCGTGCTGTCAGGGCAGGGCCCCACGTGGTGCTCGATCCCACTAACCATAAGATCATGACGAGGGCCGAAATCAATAGTCGGACGCTCAACCCACTGAGCCACGCAGGCGCCCCTCACCTCTTAACGAAGTTTTGTGTGTATTGTTACCCCAGGCACAATGCAGCACCACAGATGTCTAGAACATTTTCATCACAGTAGGTTGAAACTTTATACCTGTTTAATAGCAGCTCTCCATCCTGGTTCTCCCTGCCACCATTCTGCATTCTGCTTCAACGAATTCAACTACAGTAGATGGCTCAGGTTAAGTGTCAGAATCATGCAGTGTTTGTCCTGTAGTGACACGCCCATTTCCCTGTGCCGAATGTCCTGAGACTCCATCTGTGTTGTCACAGATGGCAGGATCGCCTTCTTTTTTAAGGCTGACTAATCTTTCACTGTATGTATACACCGATTTTCTGGATCCACTCATTTCTCAATGGACATTTGGGCCATTTCCTAATTGTAGCTACTGTGAATACAGCTGCAAAGGCGTGAGAGTTCAGATAGGTCTTCAAGATCCTGATTCTAATCCCTTTGCATATATGCCCACAGGTGGGATTGCTGGACCATGTGATAGTTCTAGTATTAATTTTTTAAGGAGTTTAGATGTTGCTTTCCATAGTACCTTTACCAGTTTATATTCCCACCAACAGTTATGGAAGCGTCTGTTAATGACTAGGTAAGACCAATGTGTGTTTAGAATATTGCTTAAGTCAAAACAAGCGCCCCGATGTCACTTAAAATATTTGGTTTAGGGGTATTTTTAAAGGACTTCTTTACTCAGATTATTACTGAATATTCTCAAACTCTAAATCAATAAAGTTCTATCTACGTTTAGTCTAAGAGTATGTTCTATCTTCAAAAGAAGTAAGATACATTCTTCTCTTGTAGGTTATTCTGGTTTTATATTAAAACTAACCTTGTTTTAGCCAAAGAGAATTCAACCAAATTATTCTTTTTTTTAATGTTTTTATTTTATTTTTGAGAGAAAGAGACAGAGTGTGAGCAGGGGAGGGGCAGAGAGAGAGGGAGACACAGAATCCGAAGCAGGCTACAGGCTCTGAGCCATCAGCACAGAGCCCAATGCAGGGCTCGAACTCACGAACCGTGAGATCATGACCTGGGTTGAAGTCAGAGGCCCAATTGACTGAGCCACCCAGGCACCCCCAATTCAACCAAATTCTTACACATTCGAGGTCACAAGAGACATACCTAATAGTTAATACAAGAGAGGAGAAAGAGAGAGAGAGACAGGGGGAGGGGAGGGAAAGATTGTATTGGCCACAGATGTAGACTGGTAATAGTTCTTTTTGCTTATCTTAGAAAATGTACCAAAAAAAAATTTTTTTTTATGTAAGTGGAAAGCAAATGTTTGGGTTAGAAGTTTTGGGAAATATTTGGGTTAGAACTTTTTTCATTTTGTTTCTTTAACATTAAAACTCAGAGGCCTGATAGATACCTACTGACTTCTTATCAGTTTTCTTGTTCAACTGTTCTTCATATTAAGCTCTGCTTATCTGCCCGCATTCAGGAGAAAGAAGGAGAAAGGGAGGAGGTGTGGGAAGGGGAGGGGAAGGAAAACTCCAATAACACACAGAACAGAAGCAAGTACATTCAATACTACACTATTTGCATAATGCAAATTTCAGCCTCAGACATGCATGTATGCATTGCGTTATGGTTTAGTGCATAGCAGTTCACCTTCCCAAAACAATGATATGGTTTCATTGGGTATTTACATATTTCCAAAAAAGGTAGTATCTAAAAAGTTTTTAAATCAATTCTTATGGCCCGGGACTTGCTTCTTTGTAAGAATATTGTTTTGTTAATATTTTTAAAAGATCATTCATTCATCCATTTTGTTCATCCACCTAAACGGAGTGCTGAATTCTTCTAAGCTTAGGGGCTCCAGAGCCACAAAAGCAACAAACACGTGAACAAGCACAGTCTGTACAGAGTTCTTATTTAGCTCTTCTAGAAGCATATGGAGGGTGTAGTGATAATCTCCCATAGCCAAATCAAATTTGAGAAAACATGGAAACTTTGGGACGGTATATGGGGGGGCGGGGAGGATGTTAAACGTCTCCATGCAGCTGGCAGAAGAGGGACAGCCTGGTCTTTACTAGTCATATCTTGTCCCAACCATGTCCCTAGGCTATGCAATAAACTATCCCCCCCCCCCCCCCCGAGCTCACACCTTCCCACTTCAATCTCAACTTGGAATATTTTATTTTTCTTTGACCCTGAGACCTTTTAATATTCTTGAATTCAGAAAAAGAACCTTGACAGGTTGTTAGTATTTATTTTGCTAAAATTTTTATTTGACGTATTTCTTTGATTACCTTCAAACTTTTTTAAAGCTCATTTTACCAATCTATTAAAAGTAAGCTATTTTTGTTCTTTCGATATCAAAGAGAACTTATTGAAACTGGGCTAGTCAGCCAGCCACTTCTTGTCCCAAAGAGTGACCACAGATGCCTTTCCTCCCCGGGGGGTAAACCCACAAAGAAGATGCTGGTGTGTGAAGGCTGAGCTACCGTACCTGTTCAAAACAATTCCTTTGGCCACAACATCAATCCACTGGTAGGGATTAACAGCTTCACAGCTAAATTAATCAGGAATGGAAAATGGAAGGATTTGCCAAGGGACATGCTTACCACTAAGCTGAGGCTAATTCCAGGAGATGTAGAGGTGATCACTATAAGCAATAGTTATTTATAAGTCCTATCTTTCCTTTTGAGCATGAAGGAGATGTACCGGAGTTGGGTTATCGCTAATAGTGCATAGGACTTGAGACACTTCACGCAAACTCAGTTATACATGGGTTTTGACCCTAACCGTGACTCTCCTGATTCCCGATGTTGTCACCATCATAACTGTCATCCTGGTCATTGCTGTCATTGTCATATTTGTCACCATCATCACCGTTATCGTCATTGTAATTGCCATCGTCATCGCCATCATCATCACCCTCTACTAGACTGTAGGCCATATCTTTTCATCTGGCTCATTTTCATTTGATTTGAGTTCCTAAATCCTCCATGAACATAGGAAATAACGCATAAAGGTCTTAAATACAGCTCGTAACATGTAGCAATTTCTCAATAAAAGTATTTTATTAGCAATAGTAATATTAACATTACTATTTATAGACTCCAAGATTTGCTGCAGCTTCAAACATGAAATGTTCAACCACTCTTGGCTTAATTTTACTCTCAATTTTCGCTATAGATTGCTGACCATATAAAGTGGCTGTAACAGTTCTAACTTCCAAAGCAACGGAAATGGGTTTGGGCTGATTAGAGCAAAAAATAAATGTAAAAGTGCCTAACAACTTGGAGAACGAGAAGCAATATGGCTCAAATCACTGCCAAACACTGTGCAAATCACCCTTCAGAACCAACTGAGGACACTGCTGCCAACATAAGGGACTCTAGACGCTTCGTTGTGCTGCTGATATCAAACGATAGGGCTGCTTCTGCTCCCGCCGCTGCTGTCCCAGGAAATGGATGATGGTTATTCTTCCTTTAATTACTCTGGTTTCTCAGAAGGATGGGCTTTTCAAGATGGAAGAAAACACATTCTGTCGAACAGACCACTCAGGCACAGAAAATTTAAGGCTTTTCCTAAGGCACAAAATCTGTGGTTCCCAAATCCCATTTCGATATGCTTTCTACCACACCACACTGTGTAAGAAAATACAAACAAACCGCCAAAACGCATGTCTCATGAATAGAAAAGAGGCTCTACAGTGCTTCCTATTTTCTTTATTATTATGCAAAAACATTTAAATTTTCATCAAAAGTGCCTGTTCCTAACGTGACACCTATGCACTGTAGTTGTGCATTCTTGTTTTTGTGGGATGGACCACAGTCACAGTGGTCACTCACATTGGAACGGTGCTGGCACTCAGAAAGAGGAAACAGAGCTCAAACCCAAGCCACAACCCTGCGGATACACTCAGGTCACTGGCCCAGTAATACTGGAAGCCTCCCCTGAGAATCTTCTAAGAAAACAAAAAAGTTACTTAAATGGTGATGATGGGTTCAGAGGGAGAAATCAATTGCCCCCAAGTACTGCAGAAAGCAAGTGGTAAATCTGTGCATAAACCCGAGTCCCTTCTTTCCCTTATGGCATTCCAATAAGCTACATTTATGTCCCCATAGAGCGTTCTAGATTTCTTAAAAGAAATCGAATGTGATCACATTAATAAAATAACAAAACCACTGTGGTTGCTTATGATTATCTTCATGATAAGAGCATAACCAAACCCCTCCCTACTCTTGCTGCTGGTTTCAAGGGTGGCCTGAACTGAAATTTGGCTTGGGGGAGGTAGGGCACGTGGGCACACCTCATCGGGAGGAAACCACAGAAGCCGATGCAAGCAAGCAGAGAGGGTAGACTGTGTCCAAGGGACAGCCTGTGTGGTCAAAACCAGGTGGTAGGAGAAGGCTTTGGTCAGCGGCCCCCCAAATCTTGCATTGTGTGGATGGGACTGGACAGAGACTACAGTCCAGGTAAGGAACAATCTTTTAACTGCTTAAGGATTTTGCTTCATAAAAACAAAACAAGCAAAAGTAGCTGACAAGAACACAAAGAGTACAATAACATGGAAGAATAAATGAAGAAGTGCTGGGAATGAGAAAATATGTGCAAGAGAAATAAGATGAAATCAAAAGAAAAGGAAATATCCGATCCTATATTAGGGTCGTTATTTGAGTTTCCTAGATCCAAAGCAAGGAAGACACTATGATCAGACATGGCGGTCCTCGCGTCTGTAGAGGTGAGACACATTGTCCATGCACACTGTTAAGTCGCTCAGGGGAGGAAAGCTACTCACCAAGATGGAGATCGTCCTCCAATCTTGGGGGAGGGGGGTGTAAAGGTCACGCAATGAACTATACGCTCAGCACTAGATCTGTGCAAAAAAAAAAGAGTAACTAAATCTATAGGGCTGCTGTGTATACCATTTTTCGATATTCACTCCTGATAACATTTTAAATTAAAAACTAAAATATTTTATAAAAGGGAAAGGATAATAATGATTTAAAATAAAACAGCAGTGGTGTGAGCAAAGCAGGGAA
Source organism: Acinonyx jubatus (assembly GCF_027475565.1). Taxonomy (NCBI): domain Eukaryota; kingdom Metazoa; phylum Chordata; class Mammalia; order Carnivora; family Felidae; genus Acinonyx; species Acinonyx jubatus. The sequence continues at coordinate 76,520,801 of NC_069380.1, forward strand.
AAAGGAACAACGCTGCGGAGACGGGATCAGCGGTGACAGGGATAGAATTGGCTGAGAAGAGCAGGGAGCCAGACTGTTCCAAGGGTTCCCTCTAGAACAAGGGACAGTGAGATCCCATTAAGCAAGGTAAGGAATGCCAGGGAAACGACCACATTACTTGGGATCAGGGGCAGGTTGAGAATGCAGAAAACAAGTAGGTTTGGACATGCTGAGTTCGAAAGCCAGTAAAAGTTCTGAGCAGAGCTGATCCAATCTGCAGGCTTCCTGAACACGCATCTGGAAAAGGCAAGGGAACATGTTGGATAAGATAAGGTCAAAAGTGGACTCCGTTATTCAGCCATAAAAAGGAATGAAATCATGCCATTTCCCCCAACGTGGGTGGACCTCAAGGGCGTTATGCTAAGTGAAACAAGTCAGACAGAGAAAGATAAATGCCATATGATCTCTCTCATAGGTGGCATCTAAAACAAAAAAACAAACGGAAGAAAGAGCTCACAGATGCAGAGAATAAACTAGCGGCAGGGTATGGGAGAAATGCGTGAAGGGGGTTTCAAGGCAAAAAGAAAGGAACACTGGACTCCAGACAAGAAAGGAGAGAAGAAGGGGTCTTTGAGGAGAGACAGGGTGGGCTGGGAAGGGGAGCTGAAGGGATCTGAAGAGAAGGCAGAGAAACCTCTGAAGAGAACAAATATTTGAGAATGTATCTAATGATTTTCTTTCAAGGACACTGCGAATAATAAAGCAAAATAGCTACTGACATTACATTCTGTATTACTTAGAAGGCCTTCCTTGCTCCAAGATTTAAAATATTTTGTTTTCCTTTAGTACTTTTTACTCTTTATAGTTAGTCTTTTAAAGGGCCTGAAATATATTTTTAATATGGTATGAAGTAGGGTTAGACTTTATATTATTTTAAATGGAGAGCACTTTCCCAGGACTATATGTTGATGAGTGCATTCTTTCTGCTCATGTCTTTATAATAATAAACCCACACACGCACGCACGCACGCACACACAGAGGTATATACACTCTATATGCTCCCCATTGATCCACTGGTGTTCTCCCAAGAAGGGTATATTTTTAAACGATCATGTCTATATTTGCTAAGGCACAGAAACAACTTTCTTAAAAATATACCCTAAAAGTCTTCACTGGGAACATTATAAACACAGGATAAACTCCCCATAATGGGTAACAAAAAAGTTAATTACTTACTCTCAACATACCTCTCCCTAGGCTGAATTCCTGCCACCCACTACTAATCCCATGTTTTTGTGAAGAACATTTTTATGTTTAAAAATACTTCACGTCACGGGCGCCAGGGTGGCTCCGTTGGTTAAGTGACCGATTTCAGCTCAGGTCACGATCTCACAGTTTGTGAGTTTGAGCCCTGCATCAGGCTCTGTGCTGACAGCTCAGAGCCTGGAGCCTACTTCAGATTCTACGTCTCCCCCTCTCTCTACCCCTCCCCTGCTCACGCTCTGTGTCTCTCAATAATAAATAAACGTTAAAAAAAATTTAAAAAATATACTTCGTGTCAGTTCTTTATTCTGCATCATGATATGTGTGTTCTAAACATCAAATCACCTTGCCAGTGTTTTTATTTCCTGAACCATTTGGGAGAAGGTTATGTATAGAGATCATGTCCCTCTACCCTTTAATATACATTTAAGTTCGTCTCTCCTAAGAACAAGGATATCGTCTTCCGTAACAGCGCAGCTATCAAAGTTAGCAAGTATAACACCGATATAGTTTCATCGAATATACATCCCATCTTGCAATGGTGATTAAACTAGTGGTAATCCAGGGGTGTCCTCCAGGATGTTTCCTCTGCTCTGATAGGAATGCAACTCAAGATCACATATTGTACTTAGTTGTCACATCTCTTCGGTCTCCCTTTAGCCTGGGACAGCTCCTCCACTTTACTCAGTCCTTCATGAAACCAACTCTTTGAAGACCGAAAGCACGTTATTTTGTGGGGCTTCTCGCTTTGGGCTTGTCGGAGGCACCCCCCCCCCCCCCAGAAGCACACATGGCCGATTCTCAGGGCACTGAGTTTGAAGACAGCCAGTGTCTCTCCGCTCCCTCCAGTGATGCTAATTTTGAATTCCTGGTCGACAGGGAGTCTGGTATTCCTGTTATAGTGGCCATTTTCCCCTCAACTAGCAAGCACTGTGTAGGGAGAAACTTTTGAGAACATGCAAATTCTCTGCTCCTTGTCCGATTTTTAATTTGTGAATTCCTACCCATTATTTTTCAAGATCGCCCTCTCTTTGGTATGAAATCTTCACAGGTCCCAAAGCACCGCAGACGATAGTCCCTTCTTTACTTCTAGCACAGCCTGTGTGTGTCCGTGCCCTGGGACGCGCCCCTGCCCTAGGACGCACTGCAAGTCCACACTTACGTAACGCTCTCCTCCTTTTACTGACTTTCCAAAGACAAGGACAACATATTGCCAGCGCTGTTTCTTAACCTCGCCAATTAATTACATTATTATCAAGGGACTTATATTTTCTTGAAGGAAATGCTCTAAGGTTTGCACTTGAGACTAACAAGATGCAAGAGGGAGCCCGTTTTGTAATCCCTTGGATTGAAGCATTTTTTAACAAAATCATATTCATAGACTCTAACACGACTGCCTGACGGACCAAGAGAAAATTAAAAAAAAAAAAAAGTTTTGTTATTTGACTTTGCTTTGAGATCCTGGCAGTAAACATGCTGTCTGGGCCCGCTGCACTGCGCGGCTTGAAGACGCGGGCCCCCTTTCCCAGAACGGTAGAAAACCGAGGAAAGTCGGGCATTTGGGCCTAGACTTAACCTTCATTGTCATTCTATAACACATGCTATTTTGAACGAGTCCTTAAGCCAGCATCTGCGCAGTTTCATTTGTCACAGAAATGACGGTCAGAGGCGTGTTCCTAATGGGTGGAGTCTCTCCTTCTCTGCCACTCAATTTCTGGCCGCGTGACTGTTCTAGAAGACGGGAGACGGTAAACTTCGAGGTCCCTGTACTTGCACGCACGACTCCCACCCCTGCCGAGCCTCTCCCGTTTTGTATGCATCTCGGAGCAACAGCAGCGCCTGGCCCCGGGCTGCTGTCCGACCCAACTACACAAGTTTCCATTTCCTCCTGCTCTGAAAAATCAGTCGATAAGGACTACGGAGCTAGTGGGTCTTTCAAACCATAATCTCCTTTGTCCAGTCTCCAGGTATCAGCCTCCGGATGTCAACCTCAGAATCAGAACGCCCTTTGTCTCCAAGCCCATATGAACACACCCTTCTAATGGCCGATGTCCTCCAGGCTGAAGGAGGCCACGAGGGTAAGTTAGACTGGTCCCTGCCCTAAAGGACTGTGCAACAGTCTGATGGAGCAAGAGTGGGTGCTATGAGTTCTCTTTTCTTTTTAAAGAAAATGTTGCCTCCCAGCCAGCTAGAGCCTTCACAGTTTCAATATCCAATTTCCTCTCTCTTCCGCCTCAGAACTGCCAATGCCGACTTCTGGGATTTTGGAGCCGGCCCTGCTGAGATCTCTGATGGGCAGGCTTTCCCAACGCAGAGTTTGGAAGGCTTCTTCAAACCAATAGGTTCATGTGAGTGAAAAATCGGTCTAATGAGTTTTAACAACTCTTTATTCAAATTTGATTTTTTTATTTACTATTTAGAGAGAGAGAGAAAGAACGAGCACAGGAGGGACAGAGGGAGGAGGGAGAGAATCCCAAGCAGGCTCCATGCTCAGCGAGAAGAGCCCGACTCGGGACTCGATCCCACGAACCGTGAGATCATGACCTGAGCTGAAATCAAGAGTTAGACGTGTGACCCACTGAGCCACCCAGGCATCCCTAAATTTGATTATTTCACTGAGCACGAAGTTAGCTTCAGGCACATTACTTGGAGGACTGAAAATACTGAAGGTGACACGGTCCTGGCTCAAGGTGACTCTCGTGTGCTGAGGAGATGACAACTTTATGTGAACTTCAGCTGCTGCGTAAAATCACAAGCTCGCCTTCCCCCCACCCCTGCCAAGGCAGTGAGCCCTCGGAGATCTGTAGACCTCAAGTCCAGCCAGGCCACAGCGATCAGGTTTGACAAACACGATCCGTAACGCAGACTCCTGCCCCCCCCAAAATAAGAGCTCAAGAACCACAGGCATTCAAGAACTCCCGAGAAAACCAGAATCGTGGGCCCAGCCCAGAACTTGGGAGTCAAATTCTGCATGATAACATGCTTCTTAGGTGCCCGGGACACTCACTAATAGCCGAGAAGCATCTGGCGGCGTTATTCTTTTATTTACATTTTAAACAGTGGCATTAAGTTTGCAAAGTTGACTGCGCATTGGAAGAGACTGTAGTTTATATCGCAACAGACAATTTATTTATTCCTGTAAAGCCCTCGTGTCCCTGAGCTCTGCCCCTCTTTCCCGAAAGCCTTTGAAGCCAGTGCAGCTAAAGAGCCCTGCGCAGTGGCAAGGGAATCAGAAGCAAACATTACCATTCTGGTCACTGGCGGCAGCACCAGCTGTTACGTAATTTTGTTATGAAGCTATTTCCTGCTACTGGAGGGTTTGAAATAACATTTACTTGTATAATTCTAATTCTATTTAGCTTATCCATCCAGGGCCAAATAAAAAGCATAAATTAATCCACTATGAATATGTCAGGCAGATAACCATTTTAGAATACAAGAGAATTAAATGTTACTTACAAATCCTTTATAACCTTATCAAAATACCTTTCCAAAGATCTCTCAACATCTGTCGGATGTCTCACATTTGACCTACTGTTGTTGGGTGGAGCGGGATTTTGAAACCCTCAGCCTCCTGGGCAGGCAGGCTCTGGAACATGCGGGGGACACAGGGAAAGGGGGCCCAGCTGGCAAGGAGCTGCCAAAGGAAGGAGAGGATGTCCTTTCCCACGGACTTCCTCTATCTCAAGATCCAAAGCTCGTCTCTCAAATTGAGACATGTGACTAAACAATGGTAAGATCCTGTCGCCTGTACAATGCAATGATTTTCCTTTATTTCTTTTTTTGTTGGGTTGCAAAGGCTTTAGAAATGTATAGTGTCGCATAAAGTGGCTGTGAAGGGGGGGGGGAGGAGGCGGAGGGGGCGGGGCCGAGAAAGACTGATTCTTCAAAACAGTCTCACTTCCTCAAATTGGGAATCTTCCTGAAAGAGAAGCAGGTGCTAGTCACCCTTCGAGTGTGTCCCAGAGGAAACACAAGGTATGTCCTTTCTCCTGGGAGGTAGTTCTATGTGGCTGGGCCTTCCTGAGCTCACCCTGGCGTTCCCTTTCTTTCCCAGGGGAATACGGTCTAATCCTAGGGTCCAAGCACCGGGTCTTGGAGCTTTCCTCTTAGAGGCTGAACCCTGCTTCTCTTTAGACTAGCCCAGACAAACACCCCGCATTGGAAGCCATCGGAACCCTGCTAATTGCTCCTAACAGAGTCTCTGCACCTCTCTCCTCCCTCTACCCTAGAGGGGACCGCTGGCTCTGAATCAGCCTATAGCTTATTCGGCTCTAGGACTGGAGGGATGTTGGGGGTAAGGGGACAGGGATTCTCTTCGGTCAGTTTTCCTAACCCACGGTCCAGCAGGCTTGTCTCTATCCTTTGCATCTAAGGTAGCCATTAGAATTCTGAGCCCAAACAGGTTAAGACTGTTCTAGGATGTATGAGGCAAGGAGTTGGAGCCCAAACAGGTTAAGACTGTTCTAGGATGTATGAGGCAAGGAGTTGATGTTGCTTTTATTGGGACCATGCATGACCGCTCATCACAAAAATTTCCACGTGTTCCCAAATCTAAGAGAATTTGATGTATTTTGGGAGCAGGATTATATATAAAAACATAAATATGATTTTAACTTTTACGTTGGCCAGTGCAATTAAACACGAATGGCACTGCTTACCAAAAAAGGCATTTTCCTCGGTTTTCACCTTACATACAATCATGTTTAAATCAGAGAAGAACAGGAAGGTGAACTGATTATACTGAGGGGAAAAAATATTACCAGGAAATGTGTCATTTCATGACATAAGAGAGCACATGGAAGAGGAAGGGGCAGAAATAGAAAGAAAGAAATAGAATAAAGGCAAAGATACATACAAATGGTGGGAACCATTTACAAACCCCATGCAAAGGGAAGAACCGAGGACGAGGACGGTACACAAATACAGAAACAGGAAACCAGGGGCAAAATTAGCAGATGTGAGAAAGGAAGAGAAAAGAACAAAATCAAAGACAAGCAGCCAATATAAAATGAAAATAAACAGTGTCACAAGAACTAGAAACCTAGAGATTGCCAGAGGGAACGGAACAAAGGCCCAAACTAAGGAATTATCGTAATGAGGAGAAATAGGACAGTAGGAACTCTAGGAATGTATTAAAATATGCCACGAAGGAAGCAATGTGCCAGTTAAAAAAATTAAAAAAAATAAAAACACAACAGAATCCCTAGTTACAATGGAGTAGAGAAGAGACACAAAGATATTTTGGAAAGAAGGCATTCCTGAGGGGCAGCAAACCTCCACTCCAGGCTTACATCTGCCACAAACTAATTCTCAGTAGGCTTTGATGTCCTCATCTGTGACACGAGACAGTTATCATGATGCCACATGGTCTGCATGTGCGTGCGTGTGCGTGTGCCTGTGTGTGTACCAATATCAGGATGTGGCCTGTTTTCTGCTCGCCCTCCTTTGTTTGTTTTTTTCTGTAACTCACAACCTCTCTGGGCTTCTGTTTGCTTCAACATGAGAACAGTTACACTTTTCTCCTTAATCTGATTATTCTCAAAACTAATGAGTCTATAACACTTTTTCCAGGTACCATTTTGAATTTCCCTATGAAACTTTGCAATGATTTCACTCGCGACCGCCAGCGATCTGTCATGGGAACACATTTGGAACTTTTCAATTCCTCTTTAAAACAGAAACAAATTTTTCTCAACCTTAAAAGTAACCTATCTTGTGATTAGGTAGGGCCCGACTTTTCAGGTCAAAGATACTCTATTTTTCCAGACAGGGCCAAAGGATATACTCATATGCTGGCATACACAGGCTCTAACTTCCTTTGATGTAAGACTAAATATTCTTTCCTACTGAGAAGCGGTGGTCGAGAACTTCCAAGGGATAGGGAGGGTTTTCTCAGTAACATTAAGCTGAGAAGATATTCTTTTCCCACCTGAAGTCAAGCATTTCTATAAAAACATTCATCCTATTCATGTGGATAGGGAGGGTTTCATGAGAGGCATTTCACAAAAGAGATTCACAATTTTACAGGCCAGGAGGGATTTTCCGGAAGGCTTGAGCAGACTGCATTCTGTTGGAAATGAGGTGGACCGACAGACAGTGTTGTCCACACTGCAGATCTGTGCAATAATAAATATGTAAACTAAGTAGCCTTCCTCCCAAATACAGGGGTGAGGAAGTCTCTGTAGTAACAGCCACGTCCCTCTGTGCTCCATGAGACCACACAAGGCACAACTGTCAAGATATAATGGTCTCTGGTGTTGAGCTGGGACAGCCAGAGGCCCCCCATGCTGCTGGGTCCAGGGGTAGGGTGCTGCCCCATGTGGTGGGCGAGGGGAGCACAAGAGAAGGTACCACGCGGCCCACCCTCAACAGTCTCCAGCCTTCCCCAGAGCGGAGTGTCCCCGATGCCAGCCCATGGGGTGGGAATGTCTGCGAGCCTCGGACTTTGCTTTCTGCAGAAGCTGCTCCTTTCATTTGTATACGCTTGTGTCCTACACAATCTCATTGTGTTTTCTTCCTAGTCATCCCAGGATTGTTCTTGGTGCTTTCTGCAACAAATTATTTTGTCATATATATATATTTTTTAATGATTTCCAATTTTATAGGTCACCATTAGGGAATCCAAAAGAGAGCTGTGTGAACAGAGGGGATTTGACATCTGTCAGCAAGATCCATTTTCCAAGCCTGGGGGCCTCGGAGGCGGTGCCCCTGAGCCGCCGCTGGCTGGGCGGCTGACCTCCACGTCCTTAGATGAGTACATTCTGAATCTTTTTATTTAATCAAATGCAGCAATGTTGTCGTGTATTGCTAGCTGCCAGGCTTCATTTTCTTTTCTCCCGGTTTTTTTTTTTTTCTGATTAAAAGAAAATTACTAAGGTATACAAAGGTTAAATATGAATGACAACGTAATGTAGAAGGTAAAAAAGAAACAGCAGCCCAGGTTCTATACCCCAAATTAACTATCTGGCACAGTATAACGTACATTCTCCCAATTGTGTCCATACATATGGTTAGAATTATTTTATGAAACCAGATTACTCATATGTTTATGTACATGTATAGATGTTTGCTTTAAAACTCAAAATGGGCTATATGTATTATATATGTAGGCACCTACTACATATATATCTTTTCCAATACTTATTAGACATTTGACAAAAAACTTCAAATTCCGTCAAATTTATCATGACAATCCCAGCTAACACTAATATTAAATTTAGTCTTTAAAAAAATAATACTTATCAGAACCCCAAATCAGAAAATAATTACAATTAAATCTAACAAACTTGAGTGGCTTGACAGTATACTTGAAATGGTACCCAGTCTTTTTAAAAATTTTTCCATTTTGAAACAATTATAGATATGCAGAATATTATACAGATCCATACAGAGAAACAACCATACCCTTCTCCCAGCTAATCCCAAGGTTAACACATTATACAAGTAAAGTAGAAACATCAAAACCAAGAAAGTGACATTTCTATGATCCATAGAACTTAAGATTTCACCATTACACATGTACTTATCTGTGTGCGTGTTTGTGCATGTGTGTGCAAGTGTGTGCAGTTCTATGCAAGTTATTACATGTGTAGCGTTGTGTAACCACCACTGCAATCAACATACTCAACCAAAGCATCACCATACATCTCCCGTAAGTTACCACTTTGTATCTACATCCACCCATCCCCCAGGCCCCACTCCTGGTGACCATTAACTTACTCTCCATCCCCAAAATTATGTGAATTCAGCAATGCTACTACACACGGGGAATCAGGCAGCATGATGATCCGAGACTGGCTTTTATCACTCACATAATGTCCCTGAGGTTCATCCAGACTGTGTGTTACCAATACTTTATTCCTTTTATTGCCGAGCTATCTCATACCATGGGTATACAGCAGGGTGTTTAACTGTAAAGGACCTCTGGGTAGTTTCCAGTTTCAGGCTGTTATAAATACAGCGACGAACATTCATGTACAAGTTCTTGCATGAAAATAAATCTGCATTATCTGGGATAAGGGCCCCAGAGTGCAATTATTGGGTCCTTTGTAAGTCCATTTTTAGTTTTGAAAGAAGTATCAAAATACTTTTAGAGTGGCTGTGCCATTTTATGCACCTGTCGGCAAGGTAGGAGCGATCCGGTTTTCCACATCCTGACGGGCGTTTGATGTTGTCACCGCTGACTATCTGGGTCATTCTGAGAAGTGTGTTGGGATCTCTCACTGGAGTCCTGATGGGCGCTCCTCTAGTGGATAATGGTGTTGAACATCTTCTCATGGGCTTGCTTACCACCTGCGTGTCCTCTTTAGCGAAATGACTGTGAATGTACTTTGCACCTTTTTCATTGATTTTTAATGTTGAGTTTTGAGAGTTCTTTATATATTCTTGACACAAAGCTAGCATATTAAGCTCTTTTACCATAAATGGATATGGTATTTTGTCAAATGCCCTTTCTGTGTAAATTAGTTGATGATTTGATTTTTCTCGTTAGCCCACTGACACAGAGGATTACGCAGATTGGGTTTCGACTGCTGATGAGTCTAGCATACCTGCAAAAAGTCCCGCTTGGTCCATGTTTACTTCTAATGGCAAAGAAAGTCTATCACCAGGTGCACAGGACAATAGGACATTGAAAAAAATAGGTATTACCTGATGTATATCACAGAAATACAGAGTAACTTCGATACTACATAATGGAGGCTTGCAGGAAAAATATCAGAATTTACTTTCTATTTTAATGTATTTTATTTAAAATGAATACAAACGACTATTCTCCTTTGGACTAAGTTTTTGTTGGAATTTCGGAAAATAATCAGAAGTACCTCAACTGTATGTTGAAAAGAAAAAAAAGATGGAAAATTTTAGAATTCTGAAGTGAGATCTGTATACTTTAGTTCCTATAAATTGCTATGGCAAAAAAAAAAAATCCTAAAATTACAGCTGTACTGGATGGGAAAACATTTGACATGAAATACGTTTACAAACATCAATGTGTAAGACAAGAAATGAACATTGCCTTTTTTTTAAATCTGAAGGGTTCCAAATCATTGACTTATAAGAATACTATTGTGAGAGAAAAGAGAGAGAGAGAGAAGTGAGGGACAAGTGCTTAGCTACAGAGAACACACTGATGGTTCCCAGAGGGGAGGTGGGCAGGGGGATGGGGGAACTGGGAACAGGGATTAAGGAGGGCACTTGTCCCGATGAGCACCAGGTGATGCACAGAAGTGTTGAATCACCATATTGCATACCTGGCATTAATATTACACTGTCTGTTAACTAACAGGAATTTAAATAAAAACTTTAAAAACTAATGAAACAGGGGCGCCTGGGTGGCTTAGTTGGTTAAGCGGTGACTTCAGCTCAGGTCATGATCTCAACAGTCTGTGAGTTCGAGCCCCACGTTGGGCTCTGGGCTGGCAGCTCAGAGCCTGGAGCCTGCTCCCGATTCTGTGTCTCCCTCTCTCTCTGCCCCTCTCCTGCTTACTCTCTGCTTCTCTTTCTCAAACATAATAAAAATTTTAAAAAATTTAAAAAAAAACTAATGAAATAAAATAGGCAAAAAGATGAAAATAAATACAAAAAAAAGGTTTAAGAATCAGTAACAAAATAAATAAGTCATGAGGATGAAAAGTACAGCATGGGGAATACAGTCAATAATATTGTAATATTATATTGTGACAGGTGGTAACTAGGCTTATTGTGGTAAACATTGTTGCAGAATGTATGGAATTGTTCAATCACTATGTTCTATGCCTGAAATTAATAGATATTGCGTTAACTACACTTCAATAATAAAAAAACATTAAATCAGAAAATAATTAAATTATTCTTATGCATACAAAAAAAGAATACTGTATTGAAACCTGTCTGGCATGTAACAAAGAATTCTCAATGCTCCTCAGGTATCTTAACATTCCAGCTGTCAATATAAATAGCATTCCAGATTTACTCTAAGATGATGTACAAAAATTTATAATTCACGAAAATGATCATTCAGAAATAATAGAATTGTTATGCCTTGCACAAAGACTTTCCAATGATACTACTAAAATTATATTTTGGGGAAATAATTCTTCAAGATTCTCCCGCATTCTTGCATATCTTGTCAAAAGGTACTGACTGCCTTTGGTCTGTTCTACTTTTCCAAGGACCTTTGTACAGAGAACGGCCTTGGGAGACAGAGATCTCTATCACGTAACACATATCTCTGTCTCTCGGTCTCAGTTATAATGCCTACAACCCATTATAAACGATGTAGTTCCTCTAAGCTCAGGGCTCCCCTCCTTTAACGAAACCCACTAGGTGGGTCTGGGGCACTCTGTGTTGCCCTCTGGGGACCGGGGATCAGCAACAGGTACAAAAAGACGGTAGTCTGAATATTGAGATCTGGTAATAAACTTCCCTTTGTTCTGACTCAGGATTCGTACAACTTCCACCATGACCACGAGACTATCAGTCTAACTTGGAAGCTAGTTGGGAGGGTAAAGTCTTAGGCCTTTCCTAGTTCTTGGGTGACACATAATTTCATTGGCTCCATCAGCTCTACATTGAGTAAACTCATTAGCAAACAAACTTTTCAGTCGTGAGAGACCAAAGTCATTTTTGAAGTCCCTAGCCAAAGGTAACTTACAAAACGGCACGTTTATGTCCAGGAACAGAACTTGTCATTCATTTTGATTTCCATGGATCTCTTTTAAAAAGTAATTTATACCAGTGTATAAAGTGTCAGTCTCCCCAGAGCATGTCAGTGATTTCTCCATCAAACTGAGAGAAAAATCCAAATTGCTACCCACAGCCTACAGGACCCTTCAGAATCCAATGTCCTGTTACTTCTCCAAAATCATCATGAATCCCGCTCCCCTTTGCAGCCACACAATACGCACTTTCCCTGGAAAGCCCTCCTCATTTTCTGCCCGTGCCTCTAGTGTTGTTCTTGACCCAGCAACCACAGCAAGGAACAGCTCACCTGGTGAACCAGAATTGCTTCATGTGATAATCAGACTAAACAGGTTTGCCTTCTTCCCAATATGGTTCTGCTCCGAGTTATTTAATTTTTCTTATTTCAGGCCTTTCTGCATAGACACCTCTTACGCTCTGACCCAAATGTGACTTTCCTTATAACTCTTATCTCGCCAGGGTACAGGGAAGGAGAGATAGTTGACTTGCGTGATCAGAACACCCACAGTACTTAGCACATAATTGATATCTAAGGAAGGAACTTTCCGCCCCAAATATACCTCTCCTCTTTTTGTCAATGTCTTTGGCTAAAAAACTGTGGTTCCCAGTCACTCTTGCATCCAAGCGTGGAAACTAAGTTCTGGTCTGTGGGGGTGGAAATAGAACTTATAGGTGATGTCCAAGAATGCTGCTCAGACAGCATATGGCCAGTCATTCTTCCTTCCTGTTGCCTGGAATGTGGGCACGATGGCTTGAGCTTCTGCGTCAATAAGATGACTTCTGCATCGATACTTGTCAGGATGGTAGACCACAAAGATAGAAGACACGTAAATATGTGTCCCTCAGGTCTCTGATATCACAGCTCTAGACCACCTGCCTCTGAACTCCTACCACACGAGAAACATTTTTCAGTCCTGTGTTATTTCGGAGGTTCCATTTTATGCATCAAGACAGGATCCTAAATGATATAGTGCTCAGAGATTTGACCAAATAGACTAATGCAGTTGGCAAACGGATTCCCTTCCACAGCCCCATCACTCCATCTCCTTATCCTGCGCCATATTTCTTTTACCACTTATCACCACCTGACAGGATGTCTTTGACATTTATTGTTCCTCTGCTTGTTGTGGTCTGTTTCTTCCCTCCTCACCCCAACAAGAATGAGAAACTCTATGAGAATGGACGCTCTTTCTTGAGGACGGGTCTATTCCTGGCACCAACAAAACCAAGCACTCAACAAATACTTGCGGCATGTGTGAGTAAATGAATCAGTCATTGAAATTTTACAATTGATCTAGTCCTATGGACAAATCAAGAAAAGACTTACTTGACGCTAAAATCATACCTCTGCTTTAGAATCACTTACTGGAGATCATGCTTTGTTTTTTCATGTTAACTGAGGCTCAGATAAAACCAGAAGAAGCCTTGGTAGCAGATGGAAGTCTCACAAGGGAAAAGGCTCTGTGGCCCTATTATTCTACAGGTCTATGGTTGATTCCACAGCCTGAAACTCCCGAAGGACACACAGATGCTTCAATATGCATAAGAATGAACATCCCTTCTTTAGCAAAGACCTTATCTTTGAATGACAAATGGAAACCTGCACTCCAAGTAGAACGGAGAGCTGGCAAAGAAAGTCAGTACCATCTAGGGTAGGCACAGAAGTTCTTGATAACTTGGAAACAGTACAGTGACCAATAAATGTACTTACAATGAAGTATCTTGCACTTATGATTTATATCACTTTATATAATATACTTTTTTATATAATATACTTTTAATATACTTTATATTATGTCCTCAACTAATCAAATCCCTGGATGCACGCCATCAAGTTTGTCTTGAGAATTAGAAAGGAAGGGTTAACCCTTTCTGCTGCTGTAAAAGTAAAGGAAAATTTGACATCTACATTGACAAGGCCCACTTTGAAATTCCATTTTCTACTGGCAATAGAAAATTTTGTGGATATGGGATATAAAATTATGTGTGGTAGGAAGGAGTCTTAGGATTTTAACAAATCTTGGAGATTAACAAAATCAGTAAGGAGAGTCCAGGGGACAAAAGAACAGCATCTCAGACTCCTAGGGGCTCCAAGGCCATCCAGTGGAATGCATTTATTTTGCATTTGAGAAGACTGAGGAGCAAAGAAATGGAGGGAGTAGCTCCAGGGCAACCAGGTCAGGGCAGAGCCAGGACCAGCAAGCCAGCCAGGGCTCCCACCTGCCCAGGGCACCATCCTACAAGCTCCACTCTACAATGTGAATTAGTTCAGCGAACACTCTCAGATGCTCTGCCCCGTGCAGGAGAGCATGAGGACCCTCAGAACGCCAAGGCCAACAGCACAGTGAGAGTCCGGGAGTTCAGCTGATGGCGCTGGGAAATGGCAAGCGAGGTTTGTTTCTCCACAGAAATGACTTGCATCTGTCATCCACAGTAAGCCATTTCCTCTCATGAACTTGGTCTATTTCCTCCACCCTCTGCACGCCTCCTGGTCCTTTTCCAAGGCCTTTTCTTTTGGTTAAAGATGGAAGCCTGTTGGGGCGCCTGGGTGGCTCAGTCAGTTAAGCATCTGACTCTGTGGCTCAGATCATGGTCTCACAGTTTGCGAGTTCAAGCCCCGCGTCGGGCTCTGTGCCGACAGCTCAGAGCCTGGAGCCTGTTTCGGATTCTGTGTCTCCCTCTCTCTCTGCCCCTCCCCTGCCTGTGCTTTCTCTCTCAAAGATAAATAAACATTAAAAAAAAAAAACCCAAAGATGGACGCCTGTCTGCTGCTTTCTGCCACCTGCCTATGTTTGGGGAGGGTGTGTAAAAATATCAGATTTTGTGTTGCAACCAAAGTCACAGCATATTAAGGTGATAATTTATTTTTCTATCAGTAACACAATACTTGGACTCCGAGTTCCAATTGGAGAGTACGCAGGTACATTTAGGAAGGGGGTGTATGTGTGCATGTTTGTGCATGTGTGTACACGTGCATGTGTCGGCGTGGGTATATGTGCGCACGTGTGATTGCATGCGTATGTGTGTATATGTCTGCAGGTTTAATACTTTTAATGTCTGACTCCTGACCAAGGGTAAGGGCACAAAACAGAGACAAGCTCAGATGTGATGAAGTTCTCTGTCCTACTAGAATCAGGAAACTAAAATCCAGTCTACCATCCTCTTCGACTTTCTACGTAATGATGAAAGGGTATCTCTCTGACAGGTCTTATCATTGTAGATAATGATTCAGCTCTTGTTGGATCAGAATGAAATGCGCTATGAAGTGCCGTTTCAGAGAATAACCATCGAATTAGTCATCTGTACATACTCACTAACAACTTTCCTTCCTGAGTCTAAAATTCGTAATAGTGAAACAATAATTATCCCAAAGGACAGAAAATTTTTCTTTCTGTATTCTCCCAAGAATTCTTTGTTTGGACTAAGTTTAAAGCCTCTATGTCTCAGAAACTCTAAAGGGGGAGGGTGGGAACACAAAGATGAAAAAAAAATCATGCTCCTACTCAACCACGAGGTCACAGTCTAGCAGAGGAGGCTAATGTAAAAAGATAATTATCACACAATGTGATATGCTATAGTAAGACCATCTGCAAAGTCCTACATATGGGTCACCTATACATAGGTTAGAGAAGGGAATGACCCACTGGTTAATTCAGGGAAGATCGTACAGTCCTGGGTGGTGTAAGCCAGGCAAAGAATGGGAAAGACCATTCTAGGAAGAGAAGACAATCTACACGATGTCAAAGAGGTGTGAAATGGCAAATGATCAGGAGTTCAGAAGGACAGAAGTATAGAAAATAAAAACTTTCTAGTGTCATTTGGAGATTGACTTAACAATTGCTCCTAATCTGTCAGAATCCTCTGTCAGTGAGTGTTCTCGTGAGACGGGTAAGTAGTAACCAGCCTTACAGACACTAGAGTTATGTGAACTCTGGACTGTGTCCCTTCTTTTGTAAGTTTTTCATTTTAATCCCAGTTAGTTAACACACAGTGGCACAGTAGTTTCAGGTGTACAACATAGTGATTCAACATGTCCATACACCACCCAGTGTTTATCACAAGGGCGCTCCTTAATCCTCATCACCTTTTTCACCCATCCCCCACCCACTTTCCCTTCCGGTAACTATCACTGTGTTCTCTATACTTAAGAGTCTGTTTCTTGGCTTGTCTTTTTCTTTCTCTCCTTTGTTCTCCCCTTTGCTCATTTGTTTGATTCTTAAATCCCACGTGTTAGTGAAATCATACAGTGTTTGTCTTTTTCTGACTGGCTTATTTCGCTTAGCACTGTACTCCCTAGCTCCATCCAAGTCGTTGCAAATGGCAAGATTTAATTCTTTTTTCTATGGCTGGATAATATTCCAGGGCTGTATCCCCTTTTATAATTCAGAGGTTAGGCAAAGCTTTCAGAACCAAAAAAAAAAAAAAATGCTTAGTATTCTATGGCCTAAATAATACAAAAGTTTGTTTCTCTCTCGTGCAGGAGGCTGGGAGTAAGTGAATCTGGCTGGCATGATGGCTTTGCTTTATGAAAATATTCTAGATTCCAGTTTATTTCCATCTTCTAACTCTGCCCTCATCTTGGACGTTCTCTTCATTCTCATTTGCATTATAGAAGTTGGTCCACCAGCAAGTCCAAGTTCCATTTGGGAATTGGAAAGAGTGAAGATCAAAGAGCAATTTCAAGAAGATACGCAAATCTCTTTTTCACTTCCCAATGGCTGGAACTTGGTCATGTGGCCATACCCAGCCACAAGGAATGTTATGTGTGCGCTAGTTGGCCAGCTAATGATCCAGGACAGGAGGGGAAATGAATTTGTGGGAGCGGGGAGGGGAAGCTAGCAGTACCCCGAGCTAGTAAAGTCGCAACACTTCCAAACCAAGTACTCTGTTGTCTAAGTAATCTATGTTCACAACTGCTTTGCCAAGTCAAGGGATGTACCATATTGCTTGTCAAACAACTTCCTACTTCTGTGATTTAAAGAATTTACTTAAAATCTTCTTGCCTCTATTGCGAAGATTCCCTTATTAGGTCATTGGGCGGGTTTGGTTTTTTGGCATATTTTGTCTCCCTCAAATTTTTTGTGGTCTCCCATGTTGTATAAAGCACCATGTTCTTAGAACTCTCCCAATCCAACCGCATTAGCTTCTTGAATGTTGTATTATTCCAAATCTCTTCAAGTTCCCCTCCCACCTCTCTGCCTTTTGGGTTCTTCCACTTCCTTCCAGCCTCGAGCTCAGCTTTTGTCTTTGCCTATTTTGTTAGAAGACGTTCACTTTTTCATCAGTATTTCTCTTTTCGTTCCCAAGTATCACCTCTAATACTCTGCCTTTAGATGCATAACCAGAGCCTAAAACCCTTTGAATCTCCATTCATTAAAAAAATATCTCCCACAGATTTCACTGAGACCTAACATTCATTCCATGGGTCCAAAGTTAAGGTGATGCTATCCTCTCCCTCAGTTCTTGTCTCCCCTTTTTTTTCACTGGGTGCCCATTGTGAGTCACTGTAACTTAAAATCTGAGTCTTTGACTCCCTCCATTTATTTTTATCAACCAACTTGTTCCGCAATTTTTAATTTTTTAAGTAATTCCTAAGTTAGTCAATTTGCGTATTTTCTGGTTGTTTCTACTCTAGCACAGTACCCTGTTCCCCATCACGTGCCAGTCTTCTAACTGGTTCTGAAACTGTTTAAATGCTTTGTTTAAACTTACTAATTTCAGATGAGTCTCTTCGATTTACTCTTCATTCAACATTCTAATTGAGTAATTTTCCATCCTTTCTTGGGATGCTTTTGTTACCAAATATGTTTTCCTCTTTTAAGCTTATTCGAATTGAACAATTATGCTTCTTGAATTGAAATCTATCTCAAAATTTCTTCTGTGGCCTCTTCCACAAGAATCACAGCCTAGGTAAACATTCTGACATTTAATTTATACTCATTATATACTGCCTTGATTCTTTTAGAAGACAATCATATGTATTACCTATCAATGAGATTATTATCTCATTGTTAAATACATCATACTTATTTTTGTCTTTCTGTATTTGATAGAACACAGTGAAATGAGTTATCATTAGTACATAGTAATAAATATTTGTTAATTATCTAAGCTTCATCTGAATTCCGGGGGATGAAGCCATGTATACAAATATTCAGTTCTAGACTGTCTGGTAATAGCCACTGATTCTTAGCTGAGTTTCATATTTCTTAAACAGGCTCTGATGTTCGTACACGTTAGAGCCTCAAGCCAAAAACTGGTCTCATCTGGGAGTTTTCCTTTCCTGATCTTTGACATTAATCTTTCAGTAAGTCCTGTTCTTTCCACTGTACTCTTTTCTCAACTCTAATCTCTTGGATACAGCCATCTTGATATCTTGTCTGAATGACTACAATAACTCAATCAAGGTTCCATGCGGAGACCCCTCAAATGCATACCCTGTTCCCTTTCTATTTCAATATTCATTTCAAAGTCCAAATTCATTCAGTATTTACTCCTCTTTTCAAATACTGTGTGCCTGTCAGTCCTCCCTTTGCTCCCTAACACTTGCCTGGTCCTTACCCAAGAGCTTTTGCAGCTGGTTTTCTCCTCACCTGGGATGCTCTGCCTCCATTCTGGGTACATTGGGTCCTTTTTTTTTTTTATCGCTCATGTCCCCAGCTTCAACGGCACCCCCGGAGAGGTCTACCTTGGCTGATGGCTCAAAAGTAGCACTTTCCCACCCCAGGTGTTCTGCATAACATGACCCTCTTTTCATTTCCTTCGCAGTCCTTTTCACTCTCTGAAATTATACGACTGTATGTTTGCTCCATTTTTATGTGTCTTCTCTTAAAAATATGTTTCATAAAGGAAAGGGTTTTTTTTCTTGCTTGTTGCTCTATTTCTTAGGCCTGGAAGGGTGCCTCGCACACAGGAGACAATCAATATTTGCCTAATAAAACTATGTATTAAAAAAAATTATTCTTTCTGTGTTTGGAGGAAGAAGCTGAAAAGTTTGTGGGCTCTGTTTAACGCACAGATTTTCTCCTCTTTCTGAATAGTAACTCAAAGGTTTAACAACAAGGGGAAAGGATGCCAGGTTTTGACCAGCAAGGACTAGCGGCTTGGTGGCGACTCAGGAGTCAAAGAAAAAGCGGCTGAAGCACAAAAGGAAAGAGAGAGCCGCTGTGACAATAGAAGAAAAACGGCCCTTCACTGTGCCAGACTGAACAGGAGCCAAGAGAGGCATTAAATGAACCGGAGACCAGAGAAAAATGGTCAAAACACGGTAAACCCAGATAAGAGCTAAGTAAAAGGCTCTGGCAGGGAAAAACCAAGACCTGGAAATGATTTTGTGAAGAAAAAATAGAGTTATTTCTCCTGTTTTGTTTGCACTGCTTGTTCCTGGAGGCATTTCGATTAGGCTATGGGAAGCCAACCACTGATTCAGGACAGCATTTGTCAAAGGCTGGGTAATTGCTGTGTTATTGTTTCTTTTTGGTATTACTCGAATGTGAACATGTGGTACTTTTTCACATAGGAGAAAAGTAACCCCATTAAAGGCCAAAGAAGGGGAGCAGAATCAACACAGCAAAGCTCTATAACTTGGACTCTGTAACTCGTTTCTGATTCAGACCTTTTGAGTTCCCTCCTTCACCCTTGCGTTAGTTATTGTTTTTGCCTCAAAAATTCAACATAGCATCCGCTTTTTGTCTACAGTGAAGCAATCACAAGATATCAATGGTCTTGATGATTTACTAAAAACTAACACAAAAAGCCTGCGTGGGACCAAAAAAAAACTGTGCAATGAGAGAGGAAACTGAACCATGAACAGCAAAGCAAGCAGATCACTGTAGTTCTAGTTAATAAGGTGAAATGCAGTTTTATTCCACTAAGGGTCCAGTGAATAGATACAACCTCGCAAGCAAGTGCTTGAGTCCGGCTGCCTCTTTCCTATAAGTGATGAGTCTTCCTAGGCCCACACCCTTTCAGACCCTCGGGGTTCTCTCCAAACACACTCCAATTTCTGTGACTCTATTCTCACCTGTCATCTTATATCCATAATGGCAACTACTCTTGTTCCTAATGATTCCAGCCCATGGTGATCATTCCCTCATCAGGTAAGTAATGTCCACTTACTTCTATGACTCATTTGCTGGAGACTTACAGGCTTTCTTCTAGCAATCTATGTATTTTGGTCTGCACTGTCCACAAAGTCTCCTAGGCCACGGATTGCTCAGCACATAGCCCTGCACACGGTATAAATCATCGGCGTTATATACAGTTTTTCCAAAATAATAGGAAAGGTGGTTTTGTTGAATGGATGGTGTCCAAAAATTAACACAATGACATGAACGCCAAAGACACAGATTTGTTTTTCAAACAGTCATGAAGAGCACACCCCGAATAAGCACTAAGGAAGAAACTGAGAAAACAGCCTGGAGAACACAGGGATTCTGCTCTGCTGGTGGAAACATACAAATTCTGGAGGGAATGACAGACATGGTCAGAGTGGAGATAGGACATTACAGAAGCACCGCTTCAAAAGTTCCCCTGTATCTTCGGAGAAGCAGGAAAGATTTCACTAACAGCTAACAACTGAATCTGTTCTCAAAGACTGAAAACATTCCACACCAAAAACAGAAGCCTTGCTGAGCCATTCTGGACCAAGGGAAAATAAAGGAATGTCAAATGTCCAGCACGGTGAAGGGTAAGTTGAATGTGAGGCAGGAAGCATAATCACTTATTGGGTCAAAACTTATAGATTGTCTTAACTATGAACTATAAATTGTTTCTTGTATTTTCAGTTAGGGAGAGACTGAAGGAAAATTTGAAGTTCAATATGTAAACTATTTTTTTTCAGATAAGCAAATGTAGATATACCCCCCAAAATGGAAAAGTTCATATTTAAGAACACAGAATTCTAAGAATACTACTTTAATTATGATTTTGCTCCTTTATTTTTTTTTAATGTTTATTTATTTTTGAGACAGGGAGAGACAAAGCATGAATGAGGGAGTGTCAGAGAGAGGGAGACACAGAATCTGAAACAGGCTCCTGGCTCTGAGCTATCAGCACAGAGTCCGACGTGGGGCTCGAACTCACGGACCGCGAGATCATGACCTGAGCCGAAGTCGGCCGCTTAGCCGACTGAGCCACCCAGGCGCCCCTGATTTTGCTCCTTTAAATGGAAAAGAAAATTTTATGTATAATCCAGACAGTTCTAAATTTTTCATCTGCAATCAATGTACAGCCTGAAATGTGTCTGCCCTTCAGACACTGTTTTCTCACTTTGGTTTTGCTCTTTTTTTTTTTTTTTAAGATTTATTTATTTTTGAGAAAGCACAAACAGCAAAGGGGCAAAAAGAGAGGGGGACAGAGGATCTGAAGCAGGCTCTGTGCTGACAGCAGTGAGCCTGAAGTGGGGCTCGAACTCACAAACTGTGAGATCATGACCTGAGCCGAAGTCAGACCCCAACCAACCAAGCCACCCAGGCGCCCCTGGTTTTGCTCTTGAGAAATCAAAACCTGTTCTGATTCCTGATACTTTGTATGTCCCTTCTTTCCCTTCTCTGGAAGATTTCAGAATTTTCCTTTCTTCATTAATGATTTGAAATTTTCCAAAAATACATGTAAAGGTGGGACTATTTTCATCTTTTTCCAGGAACATTTCTTAAACTGTTTCCTTATGATTGCCTTCTTCTTTTCTTTGTCTCTTTTGCTGACCCACCCACGATTTTGCTATAGAAAGAAATAAAGATTCTGAATTTTGACAGGTAAATATATATATATATATATATATATATATGTATATATAAAAATAATATTTACAAAATATATAGTTGTTTATAAAAACACAATTTATAAAATGTAATATTTATATATGTATTTTTGCAAGAATCACTTTAGTGATATATTTCTTAAACTTTAGAATCTATGCATATATTTGATGAATAAGTTTCTAGATAATTTTATTAGTACGTTTTATTTCACAAAATATTTTCTTTCAGATCAATGATAATTATGAAGTGTGATTTTATAAAACATACATGATCTCGGTTTCTGAATAATAAATACTTGTTGTGTATGATGATGTGGCTGGTGACGATAAAATGCAGTAAAAGTAGCCAATGCAATGATCAGTTGGAGATGGCTGCTATGATTTTAAGTCTAGCTTCATATAACAAGCACCTCTGGGAATAAACAAGCTGGTTCCGCCCTTGGCTTAATTGATATTGAACATACACTAGGTTAGCATGTACCACTGTCGCTATTCTTACCTAAAGAGATTCAGGCTTCTTAATGTAACATCAGTGACGTGTGTATATATATTCTACAGGGGTTTGCATCCCTGGCTTTCCTGGTACATTACATGGTATTTCAGTCCCTACCCACTGAAATATACTGCGACCTTCCTTCCACCTGCTCACTCATGTGGCCTTTTCTCTGCCTGTGTTTGTTTCCTTTCCTCATTAACTTTTCCTTTGACCTCCAGTGAAGGAGAGAGGTGTTCTCCACTCTGTTCCCATAACAAAAACAGGTTCCTTTAATTTTCTATTATCTGCCATAAGGGAATGTGCAGCGATCAGGCCCAAGGACCACATAGGATGTAGGTTACATTCTGAACGTATAGAACATACGGTTTTAACTCCCAGGAAATTATTTCAAGATGTGCAACACCCTATGTGTCCTCCAATAAACAATTATCCTTTCTCTTTTCTAAACAGAATATTGTGTTTGTTTGAATGACTAACACATAAGGACACGGGAGTCAGTCAAATGACCGCAAGATTAATATGGTCACATACACAAGAAAATTAGACATAAACCAGAGTTATTTAAGAGATTTAACGGAAACTACACTTTGGAGTGTCAGTCCATAAAGCTACCACTTACAAGCCGGATACTTACAAAGTAGACTCATTGAAAGGTGTTTTAATGAATGGCTGTTGAAGGAAATGAGCTATTTCCTTCTAAATCTTGGATTTGAAGAACTCATTTTTCTGCGTTCATTTATCAGTTCATACCTGTCGTTTAGCATCATAAATGAAACCTCAAAGAATCAGTGATCAGTGTGTCCAATACAGGCAACAGTTGGAGGAGCTTTTTAAATTACTGCTCCCTGTGAGAATGTCAACTACCAAAACCGTTCTCATTCTTTATCACCGCAGCAAATAGTATTAAACCAAATATCGATTGAACTGCCACGTGTTTTTAGCTTGCTTGTACTTTTCACTTGTGACACATGGCAGGTAGGTCTCATACCTATTTCCAGAGCCGCTCAAATGGAGGGTCTCTGCCTCGTGCATTGTTTCGTCCGAAGCTCCCAGGTGCCTCTTCCTTCCACTACATTGTATTTTTATTATTATCATTATCATCATCATCATTATTATTGTTACGACTCCTACCACAGCTACCACAGCTGTCACTACCACATCAAATCGGGCTGCCTATGAGCTACTATATGGTATAGTAGCTGGCACCCTTAATTAAAAAGAATTTGTTCCCAAAATAGCCTTCGGAGGGATATTTTTTTTCAGTTTTCAATGGCTAACAGAGGCCCGGAAAGATAACGCTATTGACTACGGATGTACGGAATGTGATGAGATTGCAACTCAGACTTATTCTGATTTCAGAGACTTAACTTCTCTGTTTCAGAGAACTTAACTTCTCTTAAGTTCGCTGAACTTCTCTGTTCACCAATCGCCTTTCAAAGCGGGTTCTTTACAATCAGTTGTTGAAACAAAACAAATCGAATAAAGCGTCTCTTCTGTTCTTTGACACCTGGAAATGGATGCAAATAAATTTGGGAAATTACAAGATCCAAGCCTTCACCAAAAGGCAAAAGCCATCACAGCCTGGGTGGCAAAGGTGAGCAAACAGGAAGTCTTGGGTAAACCCAGGTGCTCACAAGGAGAAAGAAATATCCAAGCATTCTTACAAGAAATATGAGGGTTTACCTTTCAGATAAGGCCGATAATTTTACGTCAGGGGCAAACAAACGGTCAGTTTTCTGAAGACTTCACAAAGGCAAAGGATGAGACCTCTGCATTTTCTTTTCTTGGAGAAATAAATGAAGTATTGGACACGATCCTGTAGATGACGTTTCATCCCGGCACGGATTATTTCGGCAAAGCCTTCTGCATAGTTGCTCCACTATGGGAAATTACCCGTCATTTATCATCACCTACTTCCTGTTTGCTGGGGCCTCACCACCCAGCTGACAGCCTCCGCCATCTGTTCTTGGATCACAGTCAGGGACACTAAATACCACGGAACAACAAAGCAACCGTCTCCGTGTTTATTATCTGCCACGGCCATATACCAACCTCATAAACACACTGTATGGTATTCCATTATTTCGCTCCCTCCTTGCACAGAATCCCTTCTGCTGGGGACAAATATCAGTACTCTGAAATCTCAAAGTATCTATTTAATTACTTTTGATCATTTGTTCAGCACTGGAATGCTTGCATGTGATAGGATTTAAAGGTAATGCTCTAAAACATCCAATGTGAAAACTCAGACTCTGGACAGATGCCTGTGACCTCAGCGGGGGACAAGAGGTACTCAAGCTGTAACATTCATCTTACACTTACAGAGGGTAGAAGGTTGTGTGTGAAGGAAGGGGAGGAAGGACAAGGCTCCTGGTGATACCATGGTGGTCTTGAAAAGCGCTAAAGAGGGAAGGGCAGGTCTGCAGTTGCAACTCCGTGGAACCTTAACCTCACTCTCCCCATTTAGAAAGTAAGGCGGAAGGGCACTTGGGTGGCTCAGTCGGTTAAGCACCTGACTTTGGCCCAGGTCATGATCTCGCGGTTCATGGGTTCGAGCCCCGCGTCGGGCTCTGTGCTGACAGCTCAAGCCTGGAGCCTGTTTTGGATTCTGTGTCTCCCTCTCTCTCTGCCCCTTCCCGCTCATGCTCTGTCTCTGTCTCTCAAAAATGAATAAACGTTAAAAAAAATTAGAAAGTAAGGTGGATATCCATCCTACCGACTTCACAGACTGGTTATTAAGAGAGTAAACACGTAGTCCTTTTCTCCTTCATTAACGAGAATCCCAGCGGTCCATGTGGCTTAAAGACATAGGCATCCAAAGTGTGAATGTCATAGGGATTTTGGATTCCACGTGGCTCCAGTGCTGAATGCAATGGCTCCAACATGGTGCCGGAACACCAGAACGTTGGGGTCCATGTCCAATTATTGTGTTGGCTATTTAAATAAATAATTGTATTTAGCTATTTATGGGGGTAGGTTATTTGACTGACATTTTAGGAATATGCTTTGAGAAAGCCATCACTCAGAGATGACACAGTTACCCAGAGCTCTCCTAAGTAGATGTTTGCTATGAATGAGTTTATAAAATGCATTAGAGCGAGTGGCACAGACACATGTAAGGATACTGCCCATGGAACTACTACCAAGTCACCAAAAATCACCAAGAGCACTTTCACATTTGCCCATTATCCACATCCTGCCGAGCCTTCCCCCGTGGCTCTGAGGTTCAAGACGGATGGAGACGTGCGAGGGAGACCCAGGCATGTCACAAGACTGAGAAATCTTTCTATCTGAATTCCAGGGACTGGGGTGCTTTCCTCAGCCATGCGTGGATCCTGCAGAAGCAGAAGACTTAAAAACTACGTTGTGCAAAATCAGTGCTCAGTGTATTCGAAAAGTCAGTTGCCAACTTAGAAAACGTACATTCTCCTCAGCTATATTTTCCGGGATAATCCTTCCCCATTTCAATCACACTTTGTTTTTAAATCCCAGTTTCTCCGTAAAGGAGTAAGGTTTCAAATATGAATGTTGGTTTTGAGGTGGCAACTGTTGCCGAAAGGTCAATTCAGTCCGCTGCTCCTGGGCAGAGGGGGTGAGGAGAAAGGACAGAGGGAGAATGGATAAAAGGCAAGCCCATTTACAAGGGCATCTGAGAACGTGACGCACTTGTACCTGATATTAGGGGAGAAGGCCAGCCACCAGGATGGAAAGGGACTGAGACGTACCTTGTTTGGGATAATTGAGGCATGTGCATGGCTCTGAGCAGTAACTTTTGTCATTATTACTGCTTTCACATGACCGCAGCCTCTATTTTTGCTTCTCCCTGGACGTAGGGGGAGGTCAAATAGACATGGATGCGTCCCTGCTGGACTGGGAAGCACACGGGGACATGGTCTCTGTCCCTATGTCCCGCATCTTCAGAGCAGAGCACAAGCAATGTGTTGAAGCGGTGAGTGAACGGATGCATGAATGACCGAATGACCATAAAGATGTTCCTGCTGGCTCGCACGAGGCTTCAATCCCAGTGACTTGTTGAATTGAGCTACCATAGTCCACCCAGCAAGGGCTATCCCCACATCCAGGAGGCATGTCATCGACACTCTCCTTCACTCTCTCACGATGATCTCATCCGAGAGCTTCCCAAAGTAGAGTGTGAGCGCTGGGCCACTATTGACATACATGTTCCCGCTGAGATTTAAGGTACAAAGAGCCTTCAGAGCAATCAGCTTATCAACTAAGTTAACGGTCCACATCACGTGAGACACTTTTAGCCTCTGACTTGATACAATAGGACAATGTACCTGGCTATCTTGTAAGTTCTAGAAAGAGTGAGTCGACAAACATCACCATCACAGCCAAAGGCATCTAAGATATCTGGAAGCCCTGAGGAAAGTCCTAGATCACTGGACCAGTTAAGCACACCTGGACAAGCACACCTGGAAAAACAAAAAACAAAAAAAGAGAGACAGCCCCCAAATAATTAGGAGTGAAAAAGGGACCTGAGATACGATGGTTTCGCACAAATGGAACAGAGAACGGAGTCATCGAAGAGCCATCGGCCCATTATGCTTTTCTGATGAAGGCTGCCTTGGTACTGATAAATCTTGTCAGTCGTGAGTGGAAAAGGAAAGACAACATGACTAAATTTCCCTTGAACGATTTCTGTTGTGTACTCTAAGGATTTTTAATTTCTACATCTGCATAATTTTGGCTGCTGCAGAAAAAGTAATGTCTTTTTAATTTTTGTTTTTTTCTGAATGGGGTATATACTTGGCACCACGCTGATAACATTCTGCATGTGTATAAAACTGAATCAATCATATTTTCCAGGAGGAATGAAAAAAGAGAAAGTGAGCCAAAGCTTGAAACGCACCGCGAGCGAGCAAACTTCCATAAATGGCAGTATCACAACTTGGTGTCATTTTAACAGATTAAGCATTTAAAAATGCCAAAATGATCCAACTGAATCAAAGGCTAGGGCACATTTCTGCCCCAAAATAATTTAATTACAATCCATTTTAATTGAAAATTTGCCTAAAATATTCAGGACAGAAAATAGCAAACAGGTTACTGCCAAGATATTTTGGACCACGGATTTTTGTTCATGGTGTCTCTCCCTCTCTGTCTCTGTCTCTCCCCCTCCCCCCTCTCCCTCTGTCCCTCTCACAAGAAATTTTTGGTTACATTTCTAGGCTATGAGAGAAGCCAAAAGCAAATTCCAACTGTCAAAATTCTGGTAGCATTTTACTAAACATCAGCTAAAATGATTTCTGCTGTAATTAATTGATTTAGGAAAATAATTCCTTAATTTTTTTATGAGTTTACAAGTACACTGAATCATGCCACATTTAATTAAGTTTGGGGAAATTTTAAAATTTTGTTTTATGAATTTGCTTTCATATATAAACATTACCAGTGGCTTCAGGGTAGATGATCTCTCCAAGATTTTTTTTTTCCTCCTGCATAGTAGAGAATTACTGGTATTTGCCCCTAAACATTAAATTAGGGTTATTAGAGTACATCTGCCAGTGCTTAGTTTTTGTAACATTTAATAAAATACCTCTAAATTCTGTGTAATTAAGCTGCAATTGTGAAAGGAAACATTAAACTAAATATTTCCAAAACACAACCCCTGTGTAATTAGACACTGATTAAGGAGGTAGATTATCTAGTAAACTAGTTTCTTCATTGATTGCCTGATTTGGGGAAATTCCCCTGAGGGAATTACACTGGGCATGCAATATTTGCTTAAACTTATAACATCAGGCAGGATGACCAAACAGATCACATATTTAGACCAGCTGGATTATTGACATCTTGGCTGAAAGAAGGTAGTGGTATAGCCTCTTCCGCACTTCTGTTTCTATGAGTTAATGGGCTAATAGTCAGTCTCTCTTTAACTTGAATGGAATTAAATTTTCTTCCTATTCCTGTACTCTGCTGGCAAAAAAAAAAAAAAAAAAAAAGGCAGTAGAGATACATCAAGATTATCATTATAATAGTCACAAGTACTGTTTTGACAAATATTCTTATTATGAGAAATACCACCCTCATATAGTTCGAAAATGTTTAACCTTTATTTGTCATGTAACAATAAAGAAAATGACTTAATATCTTTCATGAATGATAACAATTCCATGAAAATTACAACATTCGACATCTGATTTGTAAAGTGAGAGTTTTATTTGCATGATTTCTTCTTATAGGAAACAGAAATGAGTTCATTAACCTCTTGATTTTCAAAATATGTTAGAGTTGTTTAGGCAAAAAAAACTGGAACATACTATATTCAGGATTATTGTTGTGCTATGTGGCATTTTATTGCCTTAAATATCATGTGCCGGATAAGTCTGTTCATTGGTTCAAAGAAAATTAAGTTGCTTGAATTATAGATTATTAATTATATTATCTTCATAGCTATTAATCATAAATACAAAAAATCTTTCTAGGGTACAATAGCATACAGTAAAATGGAACCATTTTGTGTATTTGGCGACATCAAAAAAATATTTGGAACACAGAAAAAATTGTTATTTAAAATAGGAGTCTTTCTCAGAGGTTAGGAACAAGCTTCAACCATTCATAAATCCTTTCTTTACCTATTTATACATCTATCACTTGTGAATTTCTCGAAGCTGTGTTTTGGTAGCAAGAAACGAGGATCATTTTAATTGTCTTCTCAGTAAGAAGTTCAGGCTATGTTTGTCTGGTCACAGCAAGAACTTCAATGGACCCAAGTACTTTCTTCGTGTGTGCTTTTGGTATCTCTCCCACTCATCAGTTATGTACTTTTCACTGCCTCCTGTAATATGGCCTTATTTTACAGACACCTGGAAACCCCTGAACATCACCTATACTTGACTGATAAACTGTGAAGTCATGGGGTTCGCATGACAAGTTTCTAAGCCTACAATTATAAAACTGTGTAAGAGCATCTATAAAGACTGTTCTAAAACTTGTTGAATGTGAGTGAAATTGAGATGCAGAGAGGAAAGAGACCCACCAGTGGGCTGAATACCTCATGAGATTAATAAGAATGAGAAAAAACAACAGAATTCACATCAAGATAATTCCATATTTCAATGTTCCCAAGTATTTATTTTATTTTATTTTTTTAACCTTTATTCATTTTTCAGAGACAGAGACAGAGCGTGAATGGGGGAGGGTCAGAGAGAGAGGGAGACACAGAATCTGAAGCAGGCTCCAGGCTCTGAGCTGTCAGCACAGAGCCCAATGCAGGGCTCGAACTCACAGACCGCGAGATCATAAGCTGAGCCAAAGTCGGATGCTGAACCAACTGGGTCACCCAGGCACTCCCCAAGTATTTTTTATATAACCAAAATATATTTACATAGACATCCTGGTAAATTTATGCTTACTTAGAACTGAAAACCAAGAAGAAACCGTCCAGTGAATGTAAGGTGGGCAGGAGTAAGAGACGGAATGTGGATGGAATATTCCAGAAACCTCTTCCCTACCATGACCTGAGTAAATGCAGTGACAAAAGAACAGCAATTATCACTTGAGTGTCCGAGTTTAGTATCTACCTCTGCGACATAATTGGCTGAAGGCGGTCAGCACCGTTGCAGGCTTCCTCACAAACCCATGGAAATACTCGAGGGCACTGAGGAACTAACTTTTCGATGAATGACGACGTGCAAATATAAAATGAGAGTAGGGCATTTTTACTTACTTCATCACACTTGCCAATTAAATGCCAGATGCAACATAAGAAGTAATTCATATTCATTTTCTTTTAGTTTTTATTTCAAGGGTGACTTTATTTCCAAATGACTCCAGTGTAATTAGATTTAGGTGTGACTGATTTTATATCTCTCCCCACTGGGGAAGGAAGAAAGCCACTTTCTTTTCTTCAACTCCTTGGAGTTGGAGAATCGTAGATAAACACTGACCTCGTTTTGAGGGGAACAAACTATGAAAAAAATAAAAGCTTGTTGATTGACTCTCAGTATCATTTTTTCAACTATGTAAATTTCAACAAATTAGAACACCTGATAGTTTCTAAAAATTAAACTTGGTCTGCACATTTTTCCCCAACAATTAACCCATGTGAAAGAATGATTATTTCTGACGTATTATAGGTGGATGGAGATCCTATAGCCCGTGGCACAGGTAGCAGTAGGTAACTGACAACCTTTGCCCTATAATTTCAAATTCAAATATTTATCTAACCAAATGCAAAGATTTCACTTCCTTGTTCTTGTATTCAATGTTTCTTTAATTTTTTTTTCAACGTTTTTATTTATTTTTGGGACAGAGAGAGACAGAGCATGAACGGGGGAGGGGCAGAGAGAGAGGGAGACACAAAATCGGAAACAGGCTCCAGGCTCCGAGCCATCAGCCCAGAGCCTGACACGGGGCTCGAACTCACGCACCTCGAGATCGTGACCTGGCTGAAGTCGGACGCTTAACCGACTGCGCCACCCAGGCGCCCCTCAATGTTTCTTGAAAAATGCAATACTGTGACCCCATTTCTTTTTGGTCAAAAAAGAAACAGAAGAATATTTGTATTTGCATGCATGTGTGTATCTGAACAACAAAAACATTTTTTATTTCT
Organism: Acinonyx jubatus; assembly: GCF_027475565.1. Lineage (NCBI taxonomy): Eukaryota > Metazoa > Chordata > Mammalia > Carnivora > Felidae > Acinonyx > Acinonyx jubatus. The sequence continues at coordinate 76,551,561 of NC_069380.1, forward strand.
TAGAAAAGGCCAAATGAAAGCATTTTAACTATTTCTAAGCCTTCTAATCTGTCTATAAAGCTAAAAATATACTAATAAATTGTGCTGGAATCTCACTGAAAGAAGGAATTAAAATTATTTGTAATCTACTTCACAATGTTACATTTGCTATCACGTGCATGAAAGAAAAGAATCAAGAATGGCAAAACTAGCTAAGCTATGGACAGATCAAAAATCCTACTGATAAGTTTGTGATTACCATCATGAAGTACATATTTTTTCTAGCAAAAAGAATCCATTTTATTTTTTAATTCTTTTAGCAAAAAGAATGCCAATTATTTTTTAATTTTTTTAATGTTTATTTATTTTTGAAGGAGAGAAAGACAGAGTGTGAGTGGGGGAGGGGCAGAGAGAGAGGGAGACACAGAATCCGAAGCAGGCTCCAGGCTGGGAGCTGTCAGCACAGAGCCTGACACGGGGCTCGAACTCACAAACCACGAGATCGTGACCTGAGCCGAAGTCGGACACTCAACCGACTGAGCCACCCAGGCGTCTCCCAACTATTTTTAATATGTTGTGCCAGTTTCATAAAAAGTATGACTTGTCCTTTGACATTATTTACATCACTAATATTTAAAAATAATAATTTACTTGGGGCGCCTGGGTGGCTCAGTCAGTTAAGCATCCGACTTCGGCTCAGGTCGTGATCTCACAGTGAGTTCGAGCTCCGCACTGGGCTTTGTACTGACAGCTTAGAGCCTGGAGCCTGTTTCAGATCCTGTGTCTCCCTCTCTCTCTGCCTCTCCCCAACTCGTGCTCTGTCTCCCTCTCTCTCTCTCTCTCAAAAATAAATAAACATTAAAAAATATTAGATCATAAGTTACTTAACTCCAAGCAGAAAGGATGAAAGGGGATAAAATTACCATGACATATAAAACCAGTAAGTTCTATTAGCAGAGAGAAAACTGTAGAGGCAACTGCATTTCATGGCAGAAATAATAAGATGCTTTGATTTGGTTTGACCCAGGTTCATCTTGATGTATTTGGAATTAAAATTCTATTTAAAAAATATGTACACGTTTTTAAGTTAGCATCATTAAGCTCTGAAAATCAGTAGCTATGCAGGTCTACCCAAATAGTTCACACATTTCTAAAGAATCTGCATGACTTTTAACAGTATTTGTAGTTACTAGTAAATTCTAAAAAATATACATAGAAATGAAAACCTCCAGGATTCAAGCCATCTGTCTTTACATGACATTCATACATATTTTTATGTCCTTTTGCCCAATTCAAAATTTTTAATATTGTTGGCATTTTGGTAATAACTAAAAATATTACCAAGTATATGTCTTCTATAGATATGTAAAAATAGTCTGTAACACTATTGAGGTCTTCAGCAAATGTGATCTTTTAACAGACACAATTCTAAATGTTTAAGACAATAATGTTAAGAATTAAGAATACGTCCTTAATAGAATATATATTTGGCTAGTTTTTTCATTAATTGTCTATGCAACAGGTTCCAAATAAAGAGATACTCTTAACACATTTACGATCACCAATTTAATCTGGGAAGTTAAATTTTAAGAACATTTTAAGTTATATATCATATTGTACAAAATCATATTTCATGTTTCATGGTGTCTATTTTTTTAATGTAACTTTTTAGTTCCCAAATTTGTTATAATGCTTGAGACATAGTACATATTGAAAAATGTTTCCTGAATTAAATTTTACATAGAATCTGGTCACTAGCCTACAGTTACCACAACTTCCCACGGACGTAAAATGGCTTTTAATCAATTCAGCTAGTCCATGATAAAACCTAAATGAAAGGATACAAACACATGAAACTTTAGAGCCGTGAGAGCCCTAAGACCACCTCCCACACTCTGTCCCTTGCACCACTCAACAAATGCCAACAATGAGATCCAATGAGGCTAAGTGATGGGTTTAAGCTACATACATCGTTTGCTTGAGATCACACATGACATGACAGCATGAATAACAGTAAAATGGCTGTTTAATGGCATCACTTATAGATCAAGGGAAAAAAATCGGTTTTGACCAAAGACCGATTTGGATTGTCCCTGGTATGCTTCCCCCAGGGAAACAGCAGAAGAGAAATGGAAAATCACATTTGTTTAAAGACTATCATAACTCAGGTACCCTATAAGATCTTTTAAAATATGTGTAATCTTTACAACAATATATATGAAGAGTTTGGGGCCAGCAATAGAAGCTCAAGAATACTGAGCTTCGGGTCCTCAGGTAGAAAGACAAATGTGCATCTAATAAAACTTTCTTATTCTGAAAAAGGAATGCATTGGTCTGAATGTTTGTGTGCCCCCGAAATCCATATGTTGGAATCCTAACCCCCAAAAGTGATGGTATGAAGCGGGGGCTTTGGGAGGTGTTTAAGTCATGAAGGGGGAGCCTTCGTAAATGGGATTAGCGCCTTCTTCCAGGTAAGGGTGCAACAAGAAGTCTGTGACCTGGAAGATGCCTCTCAACCAACCATGCTGGCACTTTAATCTTAGACGTGTAGCTTCCAAAACTGTGAGAAATGAATCTGTCTATTAGCCACCCAGTCTGTGGTATATTGTTATAGCAGCCCAAATAGACCAAGACGCTGACTGTATCTCAACCTTCTAGATGAAGATCATTCATCCATCTGTCTTCATAACCAAATTTCTCAAAACCATCCACTTAAATGAGTTCTTTTCTTCACTTTCTAGTTCGCTGAAATTGGGCTGAAAGTGGGCTCTTGGACCCACTAGCCTACTGAAACAGACTCACTGAATGGATGCTACTGTTTTTATTTTAAGTAATATCCCTTCTACAATGATATTGGGGTTTTTTCTTTTCCTTTTTCTTAATTTAAATTTTAGTTAGTTAACATACAGTACAATATTGGTTTCAGAGCACAATTCTGTGATTCATCACTTACATACAACACTCAGTGTTCATCACAAGTACCCTCCTTAATACCCTTAATAGCACATCTCTCACCCACCTTCTTCCATCAACCCTCAGTTTATTCTCTGTCGGTCATTAAGAGTCTCTTGTGGTTTGTTTTCCTCTCTTTGCTTTTTTTTGCCCTGTTCCCATGCTTTCATAAATTTTGTTTCTTAAATTCCACATATGAGTAAGATTAGCATTTGTCTTTCTCTGATTGACTTACTTCACTTAACATAATATGTTCTAGCTCCATCCACGTTGTTGCAAATGGCAAGATTTCACTCCTTTTGATGGCTGAGTAATATTACTACACACACACACACACACACACACACACACACACACACACCACATCTTTATCCATTCATCTGCCACTGGACATTTGGGCTCTCTCAAAGTTTGGGTATTGTTGATAGTGCTACTATAAACACTGGAGTGCATGTGCTCCTTTGAATCTGTATTTTTGTATCCTTTTTTGGGTAAATACCTAAGAGTTCAATTGTTGGATTGTAGGTAGTTCTACTTTTAACTTTTTGAGGAACCTCCATACTGTTCTCCCAAATGGCTACACCAGTTTGCATTCCCACCAACAGTGCAAGAAGGTTCTCCTTTCCTTCCCTCTCCTCACCAACACCTGCTGATATCGTTGACCTTCTTGAAACTCACTACCTGCTTGGCTTCCTGGACAACACATTACCCCTCAACTCATTACATTCTGCTTTTATTTCCCTTCATAGTTGACTCTATTACTATATGCCTTCACAAACCCAAGTTCCCTTTTCCTATTCTTCCCTGATGGAAACACACCAGAGGCAATACCAATCTTGCCTTTGTTCATAACTGATTTTTCTCCCTGGAGTTACAGTGCTGACTCTTCCTCTACATGCCTCATAAGTGCTGGTTTTCGGTGGGGTTCCATTCCTCCACTACCCTGCTTTCTCCATACTTTCCCCTGAGATCCCATGTCCTCTCTTTATTTCAACTCTGCCCCGCACGTCGCTACCCCTCCCATCACTATCTTCAGACCAGCCCTCTGAGGTTCCGAGGTTTGGATGTCATACCTAACTGTGATGCACACACCTCATGCATAATATGTCAACCAGAGATTTGGCAACTGTTTTCTTTAACTTTCCTTGGAAGCATTACAAAATCAGCCATTCTAGAAATAGGAGTCAACTTTGACTCCTTCCCAATCCTCCCTTATGACCCAACTAATTGTTCCTAAGTGTTTCTACAAAGTGTTTCTTTGACTCCTTTCCAACCCTCCTTTCATACCCAACTAACTGTCTGTTCCTAAGTGTTTCTACAAGCCAACTCTCCCTCAGCATCCCAACGCCTGAATCTGTTCTGGGCCGTCTTCCACACAGTGGTCAGTATGACAATGCCAGAACTCCAAGTCTTCCTGTGTCAGTTCTTCTCTGAACATGTTACCCGCTAACTTTATTGCTCGGGAAGTTAGAAGTCAATAAATATTTGATGAGCTAATTTATGAATGATGAATAAATGAATTACTTGCATGAATTTGAGCAGTGAAACATATAGTCAAACACTCTGTGGCATTAAGACTACCAATCACCGTCCCTTTCCTTCCCCTCTTCTTCTCCCTCTTCTTTCTCTGTATAGAAATTGATTGGTTTGAAATGTTATCTAAATATCCTACATTCACTGCCCTTAAGATGATCCTAAAAATAATTTCTACCCATTAGAGTTTAATTTATGAGAGCCAGAAGTGATGAGAATCACAACCAAAGCAATATTCACATAGCCCTATAAGCTTATGTTTAAAGCATAATTTTCTATATAAAAACACAATAGTATTTGAGTCCCCCAAAATTTAACTATGGCAATTACCCTTAAAGTTGGAAAATTAAAGTAAATTGATGTTATTGTTTTTCCTTCAAAAATACATGTTGAAATGATGCTTCCCCAGTGACAACTCTATTAAAAGAAAATCTGGGCACAAAAATAAGCATGCACTGAACCTTCTATATACTCTCAGACCAGGAGTTCACTGTCTCTTACAATGGTGTGATCTCCAGTGTTAGATGTTCCAGAAGTTTATGAGCCTATTATCACTTTCACACATGTGCACATACACATACAGGCACACACATAAACACCCAGGCAAACACATATGCAGCACACATACACATATGTGCACGCACACAAGCACACACATATACACACACAGGCACACATGCACACACACATACACACACAGGCATGTACATATACACACGCACTCACACATGCGCACGCACAGGTACACACGTACTCACACATGCGCACACACATACACCCACAGGCATGCACATATACACACACATACACAGGCACACAGGCGCACACTCACAGACACACACATATACACACATACTCACACATACACACACAGGCATACATGCTCACACACATGCTCACACACTCTGTTATAAAACATTCTAGAACGGTGAGCTGTCAAGATAGCCACCCGTGTACCTGAAGAGTTCTAGCGTCAAAGTAAAGGGAAACAGAAATCCTTCAGCCTTTTTAAATTAAAACCACAACTTTGTTGTTTTACAATTATCATGTCGCTCATAACCAGGGAAAAATTTTCCTTTTACTTGTAGTACATCAAAACTAGGACACAATGAGAACATAATATGTCCTAAGAAAGATTACTCTTGTACAGAACATTCTAAACAATAAGAAATTCAGGGCATCTCCTGGCTTGTCCAGAAACTTTAGTAGATTAAACTTGTTAGAAGGAGTTTCTCATATTTTCTATTGCTTGCACTAAAAATAACCACACTATAGATCGCTGAGGGAAGGTTTTCTATTACTGCCTAGGTATCTGTGCTTTCCTGAGCCCACCATTTTCACGAACTCCATTTTTGTGATCATCCAAAGTAGCTGGTACTAAGTGCAGAATCGTGGCTGATTATACGTTTCATATACGAAAGAATGGACTTGTTTCTAGTGCGTGTTTTCTAACTGCCATAAATACAAAGCTCTGATGAACATGTCCAGTCTGAGATGGCTATCACATGCCTCGTCTGTGACCAGAAGTGCCATGGGGGAGACAGTGGAGAACAATTCCAAATAAGTGGGAAATTAAGACTCAAGGAACTAGATACATGTTAACACAGGAGTAGAAAAGTCCTATCCTACAGGCAGGCCTGAACCAGTCTCAGTCTCATCCAGAGATGAGTGGTGATTTACTCTTCTAGGCATGTGACTCTATTTCTCCTGTTTTAATTTGGCGTTTGCTTGAGATATCTTGATTGATATTAAAATTGAGATAAACCTTACACAATATTTTGCATGTTTTGAGAGGACTACTTTTCATATTTGCCCTCTGACAATATGTGAAGTTTCCTGCTGAGAAATGAACACATATGTTCGTCAACTTTTGAAAAAGTCTGCTTACTACTGAAGATATTAGCAGAAAGAGTCATGTTAATGCCTTAATGCCTTGTGGTCTGCGTAACTAACACACATCCCCCCCCCCCCCACACTCACGCATTCATACATACATATGGCACTCCTGCGTGCATAGTACCAGGTGAATTAAGGCAAAAGTGGTTTAAGTTATGCTTTTGGTGCAAGATTTAGGTAACATCTACAGTACAGTCTCCTGATCTCCCTCATCATTCATTCCAAAGCTTTCTTTCATATAATAAAGACAATGAAGATGCATGGATTTTAGTATGTACGTTAAGGTCCGGCTGAGACTATCAATCTCACACTCACGAACATTCTCTTTCCAGGGCTTTTGTTCTTGTAAATAATAGAGGTAACATAAAGGGTACTGAACTGTGCGAATGGCCAGCTTCTAGGGAAAAAATACAAAAGCTACAAAGAAAAACAGTCAATATTAGGCAGTTCAATACAATGGTAAACAAGAGGTGAAGCTTGTCATGAGACTAAGACTATGAAAAGTCTGCCTGATTTTTTTACTGCAAAAAGCTTTTGCTGCTAATTGTAAAAATAAGACATAATTGTTTTTAAAAAGGCAATCAGTACAGTAATGAATAAAAGATAATACATATCCTAACTGCTATTGCTGACACTTAGATCGTTATAGCTACTGTTAACATTTTACTATCCGTCCACATACTGCTTTATGGACTCAACCACACACTTGCACACACACACACACACACACACACACACACACACACCTAATTTTTCATACATGTGTGCTCTCCATTTTATTTCATTTTATATTATGGTACCAAGCACTCTTGGCTCTCTGACTTCATCTTTGTAACAATTTCATATTGTCTTTTTACTGAATTCTCTTATCTTCCATTCTCTAAATATTTAAATAACCCAAGGCTCAGTCCTTAATGTCTGTACTCAGCTTTTAGATTCACAGCCAATGTCAGAGATTTAAATCAATTTATAGACCCAAGTTCCCAAGTATATACCTCCAGTCCTGAACTTTCCCCTTGAATACCAGCTTCATTTATTCAGTTGTCAAGACAACAACACTTAATGGATGCCCGATGTGCATAACAAATTTAATGTTTCCAAAACCAATTGTTTCATTCTCCCCCTCCCCAGAATGCTCTGTGCCTTAATCTTGTCTATATGAGCAGAATAGAAAGTCCATTATTCCACTTTCTCTAGCCAGGGACTTCAATCTGTGATTCCTCAGACGTCCATGCTTAGGTATTCACCAGCCTTTCCGCAGAAGATCTTCTTCTGCAACGTAATTACAGGGTTTGTTCCCTGACTTAATTCAGGCCTCTGATCAAATATCACCTTATAGAGCAGCCTTACCCGACCTCCCTATCTGAGATGGCGGCCTCCTACCTCCCATATTATTATTTACTTGCCTGCCATACTTTTTCTTATTATTTATAATGATCTGACATAATCTGTCTTCCCTGATTGCAAAACCAAATGGTATTTGGGACTTTCTGCTGTTGCTACTGTTGATTTGTTGGCTGATCTTTCCTCAAAGACTAGAAGAGTACATGATGTACAATAAATTTTTTTTGAATTAAGGAATCAAATCATTTGATTTGTTTTATGGTATCCCATAGTATGAGTCTGTTGCAGTTTATTTTATTGATGACCATGTGTGTTTTCATAGATTTTCACAATGAAAATTTCACAATGTAACAATGCAAGAACATTGTTCGACGTTATTCTGAGCACGGGTGAGAATATCTCCAGGGATATTCATAGAAATAACATTATTAGGTCATAGTGTATCTAGCATCATCTTTTAAAAATATTGCCAAATTGCTCTCCAAAGTAGATATATAATTTTCACTTCTGGAAGTCTGACTTCCCATTTTTTCCATATCCCAGCCAATAGCTGTCGATGCCATATATTTAAATTTTTGTTAATCCAATGAATATAAAATACCATAGTATTATTTACTGTTACTTTAAATGCATTTCAAAATTATTAGTGAGGTTGAACATCATTGTATGTACTCTTGTTTGGCTTTTTGCCTATGCAGTCTAACTTTACATGTCAACTTTAAGTAGTACAGTGGGAGTGGGAGCTAATAAATGCTAATTATTAAAAAGAAATCCAATGAAGAAATATACTTGGTTTCTTTATTTAAATAAGTTGTATGGGGCACGTTAGACTAATTATACCTGAACACCTACAGGCAGTTGGTAAGTCCCTAGCTAATTAAAAAGATCATAACATACATATGTGTGTGTGTGAGTATATACATATATATATATATATATATATATATATATATATATATATACTTCCAGGCAAATAGAAAAATTTAAATAACTTTAAACATTTTCCCATTATACAGCCTAACTCCAATATCATATGTTATTATTACTAAAGAGAAACCACCATAGCTTATAAAATATGATCACAAAAGTTGGAGACCAATGTCTCAGTTGCTTATCACCTGGTGGTTAATTATAGCCATCAAATTCTCACCTCTGGTGAAGAAGCTATATGAAACTCATCTCTCTAGGATTATTATAGATAAGAGAATCATCACGACATTCCAAGTTAAAATTTGAAGGTTGTATGTTACAATGGCAATTAAGACAGGCATCCAGGAACCAATTTAATCAAGTTTTTCGAGCCAATGTGATGGTCTTTCGTGTAATAGACACAGATATGGAACCAGGACACAACAAAGTTCACTTGTCAATGCCACTGCCATGTTACCAATATTTTAGAGGTAGACTGACTTTTGAGATTTTCATCCCACAAGGAAAGCTAACAATTGTACAGAAGTTCATAGAAATAGATCTCCCAAAATTACACTATAGATTTAATGCCTTCTAAAATAATGGCCATGTATTCTCATAACAAACATACTATTTTAATATAATACTCAGAAAAAACACTTCTGTTAATAGCCCAGTTACCCCATAGACTGAGATGCTAGCTTGGCCACCAATTTATTACACGACAGTTACTGTCACCCTTTGGTGCCTACTGTATTCCATGTAGGCACCAAGACTGCTACTAGGAATAGTGGTAAATAATATTGACATTGGCCTTGACCTCAGTAACATACAGAAGAAGAAAAGATAAAAACAAATAAAATACATGAGATGCACTATGACAATGGTTGAAATTGGAGGGGGGCAAAAAATTTCCTTCTTTTCTACAAGATTCTTCCAGCTGGACTAAGAATTAAATTTATATGAGACAGATGAACAAGATGAACAAGAGAAAAAAAATCAGTTTTATTTCATGTGCACAGAGGCCCAATAATAAAACGGAGACCAAAAGAAATGACCAAGCCAGACAGTTTTTATATTTTTTGCACAAAGAGACAACATTCTGTGAAGGAATGGAAGGACAAAGAAAACTTAAGTTTGGGAGGTTAATTAGTAAGGAATTCTAAACAGAATTTGGGCTGTGGAAGTAAATTTGCAAAGTAAAAAGTAACAAGCATTGTTCATATAGCCTTTTTGGCTCTAAGTTTCCCATCCCTGGTAAGGATGACTCTTTACCTCCTGGTCCAAAGAGAGAACCTTTCACATGGAGACTCATTTTCTGCTTTCCGGGGGACAGAGGAGGGTCTGAGTGTCCTAGTTGCATAGGCTGTCTCTTAGGCAACTTTTATTTAAGACAAACACATACAAAAGTAGCATATTTTGGGCAGTCTTCCCTTGGTGTCTAAAACAGATCACCAATGGGGTGCATGGGTGGCTCAGTCAGTTAAGGGTCTGACTCTTGATCTCAGTTCATGTCATGATCTCATGGTGCCTGAGTTTGAGCCCTGTGTCGGGCTCTGTGCTGACAGTGTGGCGCCTGCTTGGGATTCTCTCTCTCCCTTTCTCTCTTCCCTTCCCCCACTCACACGTCAGCTCTTTCTCTCTCAAAATAAATTTTAAAAATTTTAATGAATAAATAGATAAAATAGATCACCAATACTTTGAAATATTCCTGACATAATCTGAACTCAGTATTTGCCGAACAAACAGGCAACATTTTATGTATGCAGGGACTTGAGACATGATTAGAAGAGAGCCGAGTGCAGAGAGAGAAGAGTTTGTGCCACTGGGGAAATAAATGCTCAAAGACCTTGGAAGACAGACTGTAGATGAATAAAAACAGAAGTATTAAGGAAAGGGTATCGATCAGAGGTTTTCCTGATCATGTGAAAGATTTTGGCCTTTATCCTAGGAAAAACAGAGAGCCATTGAGAAAGCTTCAGATGCGAACAGACAAGGTCCGACTAACATGTAGAAAGATTGTTCTAGATCCCACCCAGGAAATGGAGTTGGTTCCACAAGGCTCCCCTCCCATGCTTATTCCCTTCCACTTGCCCAAGGCCCATGGGGAGGCTGACACACTGTTCCAGAGTAGAGATAACTTGAAATAATATTATAGATTATTTTATCCAGGTTTTTTTTTTTTCATTTTCAGTTGAGGGAGTGAGGTCTGGAAAAATGGAATGATTTTCCTAAAGTTATGCATCCAACATCCCTTCCAACAGTGTGTCCTTGTGCCCTTCTGGAAAGAATTCTTTTAGCTTGTCTCTTGGGCTCTTCTCCTTGATTAACTTCAATGCAGTCGGCATTCACATTTTTTTACTAAGAGGCTTTGTTTGTGTGTTGTTAAGTAAACTATTAGATTACCTCCTGAGGACAATCTCACAAGGGGTATGAATACCCTAAAAAAAAGGTAATGCTTTCATCACACTTTTAAAAGGACGAATGCAGTTCCTCATTCACAACGAGTTTCTGTCATTTTCTTTCCTCAGGCACTGTTTTGAAGCTTCCAAGGAGAAAACAAAACAACAAACACACGCACACACACGCATTCCCACACATACAAAACAGCAAACACAAAGGATCATCTTTGCCTGGAAAGGCAGACCCAGAGTTGTTTCTTTATATGGACAAATCCTTAGCAATGAATCAATCGTGCTGTGACCTAAAACCAATATCCATTTTGCCCAGTTAGAGTGAAAATATTAAACCTTCCATCCCTCTCTCCTTTCCTTCTCTCTCTCTCCTTTTTTCAGTAGCACAAGTTTCCCGTTATTTGCATAAACATTGTTTTTCTTACAGATCAACAATATGATTTGGACAATTGCATAAAAGTAAGGTTCAAATGGTCTGATTGTATAGAAAGGCTTCTCAACTGGACGAGATACACCTGGGTGTGATACTCAGCTCCGTTACTCAGAAGTTCTGTTTTTGAGAAAATCATTTAAACTTCTATGGGCTTAATGGGGGCACATATTAAATCACAATGTGAGACAAAAAAGATCTATAGATCATTCAATGCTAATAATCTATGAAACCATGAATCTGAAATCTGAATGCTCAAGTCATATGAGGGAAGACTTTCTAAACATTATCATTGGAAAGGGGTTGAGATGAGATTAAGTTTTTGGAGAGAAGGTACAGCCTGTTACATCAGACAAGAGTCACATCAGAGATCTATCTAGATATGCTTCTGTCACTACCAGCTTAGGGACTTTGGTCCAGTTACTCAACCTCCCTGAAGTGAAGTGGTATTTTCTCATCTCTTAAAGAATAATGGTAGAGGCGCCTGAGTGGCATAGTCCGTTAAGTGTCTGACTCTTGGTTTTGGCTCAGGTCATGATCTCACGGTTTGTGGGTTCAAGCCCCGCATCGGGCTCTGCACTGACAGCACGGAGCCTGCTTGGGATATTCTCTCTCTCTCTCTCTCTCTCTCTCTCTGCTCCTCCTCCACGCGTGCTATCTCAAAATAAATAAACATTTTTTAAGTTAAAAAATAAAAATAAAAAAGAATAACGGGAAACCGGGAAACCTGTTTTATCTGAAATGTTTTTTTAGGCAGATCATATGAGAAACTATAATAATCTATAATAAAGCAGGCCTTTATATCATCGTGACGTGGTTTATTAACACTCTTCTATTTCCTTTAATGTTATACAAAAGATTTCCAATTTATGTTTAAACATTTGAGAAATATGTAAAGGCTTTGTACTTAGTTTGATTCTATAAAAGACTGAATTTGTTCAATTATTCCTTGGTATCTAGCCTTGCATTGCATATGCTCATATCTGCAAGTTTTCACATTGATCTAGCCGTCTTACAATGCCACTCAGAGCCTGGCAAGACCAAAAAGAATACGCGTGCTGGCGCGCCTGGGTGGCCCAGTCAGTTGAGTGTCCAACTTTGGCTCAGGTCACGATCTCGTGGTTCATGAGTTCGAGCCCCCCATGGAGCTTGCTGCTGTCAGTGTCGAAGCTATTAGGGCAGAGCCTGCTTCAGATCCTCTGTTCCCCTCTCTTTCTGTCCTCCTCTGCTCTCTCTCTCTCTCTCTCTCTCTCTCTCTCTCAAAAATAAACATTAAAAAAACAGGATACACACCCAAAAGCACATGATTCCCAAGCTTGTATTTCATTATAGATTTAACATGTACTTATTTCATAAGTTATCTTCTCTCATAACTGGGTAGCGAATCTTTTCATTCTGCAGAAGTGACTTCGAAAAAAAAAAAAACACGTTTATTCAGAGGAATAAAGGCTAGGATAGCGCTAGCAGCTGTCCTAATACAGGTTCTCTGATCACAGCACTGCCTATGAAAAGAAATTTTCTTAAACTAAAAATTCGTCCTGCTTAAGATTTCTTTTAAAAAGTCCTCCTTAATTGTTTTTATAAAGCAATGTTAAAAGTAATCCAAATGATCATTTCCCTTTTATCTTGAACATGTTTGCAACTTAATAATTAGTTGTGAAATGTAAATGCTACTGGAATGATATTGGCAAAGCTTTTCTAATGAAAATGCACTTTCTATTGACATTTTCCAGATGACGTATGAACTCAGGACTCCATTTCCTGTTTGTCAAAAATCTGTAGAGGCACAAGTTCATTTCTCAAGAAGAAAGATTCTACCATGTTCTACCCCAAACTGCTCAAATGTAAGAACTTCCTCTCAGGTTAATCAGAAATGTGAGTCAAATATGAGGGGTTCTTTTTATCCTTTTGAAGCAGTATTGAATCACTATTGCTGTTTTTCAAAGACTAACGTCATCGACCATGCAAATTTCAGACCCAGCCTGAAATCAATGATAGGGGGTTATTTTTTAAGCATGCCAATGCGTATAGAACATGACAGAGAAAAATGAATTAAACAATATCATATAAAAACTACACTCCTCTCCTTTTAATAACACGGTGGTAATAACACATGAACAAAGAGTCAACTTAAAACCTGGCCGTAAGAACCAAACTTCAGCAAAAAGCAATGATTAAAATGAAAATCCTTGGACTATCACAGGGCTACCCAATGAACCATGGTATCTGTGTATACGTGCTCCATTTTCTATGTTTCTATCTGTTACCCCAAATGCCAACAGGATTTTGGTGAATACAGTTATCTATTTTGAAAATGCCAGGCTTTTTGTACCTTTCGACATTCTGATGACTTACATTTCATTCACGGAGCACGGGGCGGGGTGAGGAGGGGGGGTCGCTCCGTTGCCCCGGAGCTGAAGGACAGCAGCAAAGGGACACAGAGGAGCCACATGCAGGGGGCTGGGTTTTAACTCAAAGATTTTATTTTTAATTGAGGGATAAGCCATTTTCCATCTCCAGTCTTCCAGAAGCAATCCGTCCTCTAATCATACTTGAAGACAAAAATGGGGCGTCTGAGTGGCTCAGTCGGTTAAGCGACGAACTTCGGCTCAGGTCAGGATCCCACGGTTCATGGATTCGAGCCCCACGTCGGGCTCTGTGCTGACAGCTCGGAGCCTGGAGCCTGTTTCGGATTCTGTGTCCCCTGCTCTCTCTGCCCCTCCCCTGCTCACGTTCTGTCTCTCAATACTGAATAAGAGTTAAAAAATTAAAAAAAAAAAAAAAAAAAAAGAACCACGTAGCTAAATGTCTAAGTCATGGCAAAAGCCTCCAAGCAGAAGTTAAAATATGCATGTCACTCCTCTTTCAAACATTTTCTAAACCCGTGACCTTGTGATCAGAAATGATCATACTCCCGACATTTGCATTCTTGCCAATCATCATCGTCTTCATCACCATCACCATCATCATCATCCCCAAAATGCAAGCCTGCTAACATTATTTTTTTGCTGGTTAGAGAAATTGAGAGGCTGCATTCAAAATTGCTAGACTTTTATCTAAATAATTATTTGTTCGTTTGTTCCCATCTACATTTAGATATCGGTAGTTTTTCCCTATTTCTAAGGAACCGGGAAACAATTTGTCTTATTTGTATAATTAGGCATTTCAGAAGAGTTAGAATCAAAATGAAAATACTCAAAGCAATGTAATTCCAACCTGAATTAGAGGATTTTTTCATTTCTTGGGAAATATGTCTGAAAAAAACATTGCTTAGAAAAGTCTAGCATGCATGCTAATTTACGTGTTTGATATTTTTTGGGAAGATTTTGGTGAAAACATAAATAGAAAAATTCTTCTCTCTAATTAAGCTGAGGGGTGTAAAACACAGGTTAAGAGGCAGAATGTGGTAGATTGCCTCATGAATATTCAATAATTTTTCAATTTTTAAAAACTTCAGTCCTCAGGATGAAATGTATCTAAGAAAAATTTCCGTGCTACTTCTGAGTTACCTAGTGACACTGACTGAACACCAGTATGGCGATCTTAAAGCTCTGCTATGTGCTTAACACATAGCTGAATTCTGTCATGAAGCAGACCTTGGTAATTTCCTCTTGAATCATCCTGTTAGCCCTAAACCAGTAACAACGCTACACAGAATAATGGCAGCTTTCGCTTTCTGAGTGTTCATACTAAGCACTTTATATGCATATTCTCATTTTTTTAAAGGATACCTATTCTGGAATAGATCTAGTATAGCTTCTTTTCCGAGAGGAGAAAAAAACAACTAAGAATGAGAAGTTTCATAGTTCCCCCAAGGTCACAGGACAAGTGGGTTGCAGCGTCTGACCACAGATTGGCTCCAGAGATGGGCTCTGAATGGTTTGGCCCTGCCACCTCAAGAAGAGGATTTATAGAAAGTGTTGGTCAAAGCCTGACTTCCAATTGGGACAAGGACACCATTTCATATAATCACGGTTAATAACATCCTGTGTTTTTCTTAAATCAAAATTCTAAGAACTTGATGTGCTTCTCTTCTGTGAAATAGTTTAAGCTATTACTCTTCGTGGCATTAAATCTGTAACACATCCTTCTGCCCTCTTCCCAGCTTAAACAGGCATCATAGCCAACTGTTCCTAAAAGCAGGAAAGACATTTTCCGACCTCCCGGGTAACTCATTCAGCAGTTGGCCATGCACATTTATAACAGACCCATCAATAATTATTGCTCGTTATTAGGCTGATTTATGTAATTTTATATTATCCTAGTTTTGTTGTTAAGATTTCTACCTATTTGCTTTTTCTATCGGTTATTACTTATGAGTTCCATTAAAAAAATAAGACTTGTTAAAGAAAATAAGAACTCTTCCTAGGAAGAGAAGAATCCTAACTTGAGCTTCCTTGGAAATTTCCATCCATGTGCATATGACACCACAACATTCTACAGGCTGAAAATATGGCGTATTTTCCCATATGGTGTGTTTCTAGAGAGCTAGACAAGGGTGTCTCCCATTAAGCAGAGCAGAATGGAGTCATTGCTGCGGGGAAACATCCCCTCCACACAGTGAAACACATTAGTTGAAAAAAACATTTGTTGAAACATTTTCTAGCAGACAACCTGTTCCCATGCTGAGAAGCTAATGCCTTACCTCTCATGCACCAGTTAATTCCTTCCAAAAACACATGTAGACCCAGCCAGGCTGTATCATTCAAATCATAATCTATCATGGGACACAAACCTAAGAATGTTTTAATTTCAGTATTCCATAGTTAAATCTCCAACAGTGTTCCTGACATACCCTAAAAAACATAATTCTCCACTCATACCTACACTTACAGGCAAAATGCACAATTTGGGACAAATGTGTTTTTTACTGCTTAAACTCACAAGCGCATCCAAAGCCCCAAATGAACACTTTTTAGTCCTTGCCACAATTACAACACTCACAATGGCACTAGTGTTTACAATGACCAGATTAAGCAATAGATGTGGACTTACTATATTCCCTGAGGAAACATTCTCAATCTTCCTATCGGTTTTCTATTTCTTAACATCTTTTGAGAAGAAACATTTGAAGGATATTCAGTGATAAATAAAAACAAAATCCAAGTTAAACTTAATTTCTTAACACAAATGTCATTTCCAAGCCGAATATTTAATCAGCTGGTTAGCTGGTTCCATACTTTCTCTGCTATGATGTTTCTTTGAGGCACTCGGGATTTAGATTCTCTAATTTGATCTGTCCTGAAAAGTGAAATAATTTATTAGGCTTAATTTGTTTTTATTTCACAGCAATCTAATTTTGCTCAATTAACAAGGACACTGCTTGAACTTTGCCCCAGTCCTTTTGTAACTGAAGATAAATCACTCTGTGATACTATGAAGGCTAATTGTTATTGTAGGTAGTCTATAGCTCCTGCGGAGTTTCTAGAAAATTCTTGGAGGGCCTATAATGTGTAAGTCCCCATCCCAGTATGGCTGGAGATTTTTAAGGTGTGTCAACAAAAGAAGGAGAACCAAGACGAAGCCATAATGAACTTGTTAAGTATTTAGACATGACCAGCATTAAGAACGCTGAATACTAAAACATCAGGAAGTCATCTACACTGGTCTTGAACATTTAACACTCGAATGAATTTGTGGTATAAATATAAGAAAGGTTATAAATAAATAAATAACCTAAGCATTCAATTCTAAAGGCTGGAAAATAAGCTTATGGAAAACCCAACGAAAGAAGAAAGAAATGAATAATGGACAGTAGGTAGAATTAAATAATTAGCAAAAGTAGAAGAAATTTTCAACAACTCAGAGGCTAGTTCTTTGACGCTAGTAGGAAAATGGAAAGACTTCAAGCCAGCATAATTTATATTTTTTAAAGAGAAATACGTCTGAAATAAAAAATAAAGGTAGTTCATTTCATTCCATTGCCTCCCTTAAGGGCAACCACCTAGTCCCCTAACCACTCCCTGCCCCAGCCTGTCCCTACTGCAGAGACAAAAATAAGGATGCATCTAAAGCCCAACTTCTGGAAACAACCATATGGGTCTGAGTCCTGGTTCTCTCCTACTACCTATGCAACTCTGGACAACTTACTTAACCACTTTGCCTCACTTTCCGCATCTTAAAAATGGGAAGAAGCAGAGAACATAACGCATAAGGTTTTATGAGGTCTTGGTGAACAAAAATTTGTAAAGCACACAGAACCTTACCCAGACACAGAAAACATATTTACCTAATATGGATACAAAATCCCCTGATTTTTGTTTTATAGAAAGATGCCAGTTTTTCCTTGGACCTCATCCTCTACACCGAAACACTGGATGCTGCTGTTTGAGGAACCCTGTCCTTTCCTTAATGCCCATTTCACATTGTTTTAAAACATGTCTTCAACTTCTTTAATACTTCTACCAACCAAAGTGGTGTCACTTCTCTCCCTTTACATATGGACCAACCTTAGTGTCTTGTCTGAGGAACAGAGTATGTTGGGAGTGAGGCTTCTGAGATCAGGTCAGAAAATTTGGCACAGTCTCCGTGGATTTTTTTCTTGAGATTCTCGCCCCTTGGGCCCCAGCCACCATTATTGTGAGGACACACAATAGTGTTCTGGCCAGCAGCTCCAGCTAAGGGTCCTACCAACAGCCAGCATGAATCACCAGATATCCCAATGAGACAATATCCAGATAATTCCAGACTTCCTTTGAGCCACTTCAGCTGATGCCAAGTGGAGCCCACCCAATTTGCAGATTTAAGATAAAATAATTATTGTTGTAAATTAAGCTCTGTGTGGCTTGGTGCACAGCAATACTTTAACACAACAGATCGTGTTGCTAAAAGTGGTGTGTTGCCATATCAGAAAACCTGACACATGCATGAGTAGCCTTGTGACTGCATGGTGGATGGAAGCTGTACTTGGTGACATACAACTGATTCTAGAAATGCAAGCATGGGTTATACGGTGTTTAATATATATCAAATGTAATTAACCACATTTAAAAATTGTAGCAGAAAAATCACAGGATCATGTCAACCGATTCATAAAGAAGGCATTCAATAAAATTACCACTCTTTTAAGAAATCTTTAAAAAATTGTTGTCAAAGAATATCATAGCTTTAAAACACAAGCAATACACCTGGAGAAAACATTTGCATATGCATAACAAAATTATCCCAAATGTATCTGTACCGACCTAATGTGTGTGTGTGTGTGTGTGTCTCAATTTGGATAAATATATCTATTAATGTGTGTGTGTGTGTTCTTAAAAATCCATTTTTGAGGGGTGTCCAGGGGGCTCAGTCGGTTGACTGTCTGACTCCTGATTTCAGCTCAGGTCATGATCTCAAGGTTCATGAGTTTGAGCCCCACATTGGGCTCCGCCGTGACAGTGTGCAGCCTGATTGCGATTCTCTCTCTCTCTCTCTCTCTCTCTCTCTCAATCTCTCTCTCTCTGCCCTCCCCCACCCACACTGTCCCTTGAGCAGCAGCTTGGCAGAATGTAGCATAACTGGAGACGTATGTGCTCATTTATGGCCTATCAGTTCTCCTTGCAAATATATATACTAGAGAAACACCCATCTCCTACAATGAGATCAGAAACTTATGTAAGAATGTCTACTGCACCACTATTTGTAAAATGAAAGAATCCAAAAACAGCCTAAGTATCCATTTATCTAAGTGGATGAACGAGATAACACTTTAAAGGGATAGTATCTGTATCAATGAAAAGATGTCTTCCTCATAATTTTAAGCGAAAACAATACAGCATGATGCCTACAGTATTGTGTCATTCACAAACTTTACATAGGAATGAAACCATGACATGTTATTTCTGAATATAATATGTATGCAAGTTTTTGAAAACTGTACTGGATAATGATATATCAAATCATGATAGCAGTTGTCTCTGGGCCGTTGATGGTGACATGCACTGTAAAAGTTGCGATAGTAAGATGCTTGGAAACAAACAGTTTTCTAAGTGGCAATGGAAAGTAGGAAAGGGGTCCCTGAACCTGTGTGCGGGTGACGTCAATCGTTATGCCCGGCCATCAGTGTCCCCTAATTCTGCAAACAGTACTTGAGGAAGGAAGGAGTCACCATGGAGAATGGCTTTCCATTAGTCCAGGCACACGCCCGGAGCCAGGAGCCTTGAGCACTAAGTTGGCTCTGTCTGCAAAGGAGTGAAGTGTCAAGGAAAGTTCTCCCTTACGTCTGCAACACGGGGCTCCCTGCCATGTGCAGACGCCGCAGGAAGGTGGAGTGAGAGAAACAGAACACAGTGCAAGAAAAACAGGGTTCCCTCTAGGCCTGGAATATGGATATCTTAAGGGTAGAAGCTGCCCTTTCAGATTTCACTATTTTTATGTTGCACGTTGTGCAATTATTTTGAATTTTTCTTCCTCCGTGATATTTAATCGGTTTTTTTTAAATGTCAATCTGTCTCAGCTGTGCTAAGAGAAAACAAGAAAAGGTGTTTCAGTCGGAGTTTTATAAAGACTGCAGCTTCTGTTGGGGACTGTACATGGTGCAGCCACCACGGAAAACACGGAGTTTCCGCAAAAAGATTTAAAAATAGAACTGCCACACAGGATCTAGCAATACCACTTCCGGCTGTGTATCGAAAGGGACTGAAAACACGATGTCGAAGACCCATGTTCATTACAGGATTATTTACAACAGTAAGATGTGGAAACAACCTACGTGTCCGTGAACGGATACATTTTTAAAATGTGGTGCACACATACAATGGAACATTATTCGGCCTTAAGGAAGGAAGGAAATCCTGTCACATGTGACAACATCGGTGAACCGTGAAGACGTGCTACATGAAATAAGCCGATCACAAAATGACAAATACTGCCTGCTTCCACTTAGATGAGGTATGTATCGTCAAACTCCCAGAAACAGAAAACGATGGTGGATGGCAGAGGCCGGGTAGCGGCCTAGGGAGGGAGTTACTCTTCAATGCATATAGACTCAGTGAGCAAGATGAAAAAGTTGTAGAGGTCTACTGTACAGAGCTGAGCACATGATTCACAATACAGTTATGTGCCCTTAGTACCTGTGAAGAGGCTGTGAGAGTCAATTTTATGTGTCCATTTGACTGGGCCACAGGATGCCTAGGGACCTGGTCAAGCCGGGCTGGGGGTGTGTCTGTGAGGGTGTACGGAGGAGATGAACATTGGAGTCAGTCGGGCGAGTAACACACTTTGCCATCCCTGGGGGGCTTCATCCAATCTGCTGGAGACCCGAATGGATCAAAAGGCCTGAGTAAGACAGAACTCCTGCCTCACTGAGCTGGGGAACTGGTCTTTTCTGGCCTTTGGCTGAAACACTGGCTCTTCCTCAGTCTCCAGCCAGCTTTTGTACTGGCCCTTCTCCCAGTGGCTCCCCCGGTTCTAAGGTCTTCGATTCAGACTGGAACTACACCATCCATCCATTCATCCTCCTGGGTCTCTACCTTATCAACTGCAGCTCTTGGGACTTGCCAGCCTCCATATTTGTGTGAGCCAATTCCTTATAATGAAGCTCTCTATACATAGATGAGAGAGAGAGCGAGAGAGAGAGAGAGAGAGAGATACCAAATCACCCATTGGTTCTCCTTCTCTAGAGAACCCAACTAACACAAAGAGTAAATTTATGTCTTTTATACCACAATAAATAAACGGAAAGAAGGGCAGTGTCTTCTGAAGGAAATTATGAGGATTTCGTGAATCAATAGTGATGAAGACCTTAAAACCATACCAGGAAGACAGAAAACTATTTTTAAATATTCATTAAATAAGCACATTTGCTCTCTCTTCTCCAAAGAAAGGTGGCAGTTTGTCCAGTGGCCACACACATTCTTTTTGGACTCCGACAAACAACAGCTTCCTCCTTTTGAGACTTGCCTTAATTTCAATCCCATATATCTTGTTTTCAACCACCAACGCCTGAACGCGAAGCCATGATTTCAAAATTCAGTCTGCGTGGAGTCTGACCTCCTCTCCTCCTCCCTCAATGCAACCAACACTCTGTACGCTTCGGTTTTTCCCATCAAGGCATAAAAATCAGGTCTGAGAATGTAACTATTCTCCCTATAGTAGCTCAGTGCTCTGTCTGCGGTAAGTATTCAGTAAAGCCTGCCCTCTCTTTCCTGGTCTTGGTGCCCAGGGTACACTGTCTGCAGGTTTACCTACCAATGCTCGCTCTTAATATCCTCCCCCCACCCCCCGCCTAATTCATTTCCCATGACTGTCCTCTTGTCCAAATCCAAGCATTGCTTAACCCCCATCTGCATCACAAAAACACCTGCTCCTTGCAGACCTCCCTCCCGCAATTCCTAAGGCACTGATGGTGGTCTATAATTTGCAGTTGTCAGCCATTAGTCCGGAAATAGCTCAAAAGGGTGCTAATTTACCAATCCCTTCCACCTCCAGGGCAACGGGACACAGCCAGGAGGGACTAGAGCCCATGGACCAGCCACTTCCTTCTGAACCAGACTCATCAATGCTCTGTGCACCCCATATGAAAAGGTTGGGTAGCACGGGTCCACGGTAGCCGTCTATACTTAGAAATTAGTATCGTGAATTGTTTTGTTTTAATGCAGATGCGAATTCTGCTCAGTTGAAGTATAAACTCTTCCAAGACTGACCACCATCATTTGCATCTTCCCTCTCTGTGACAAAGCCAAACATACGGTAGCTGCTCAGAGGAATGTACTCAAAACAAGTCTCCCACGCCTGGGTTTATAATCCAGCCTTGCCATTTTGAAGCCTCGGGGTCCCTTGGAATTTTATAATGCCCCGTCTGTGAAGTCCGAATCTGTAAGGTGGGTGTGCTGATACACTCCACCCAGGGCTGTGGTCAGGACTAAATGATCAAATGCATCAGACATGCCTGTCACACAGCTGGCGTTCGGGAAGTGACAGCTGCTTTCTTACATGAGTTCTATGCTGCTGATGGAGGTAAAGGAGGAGACGTGAAAAGTCAGGCCGGCATCAAGAAGATACAAACTTCCTGGAAAATACAAATCTGTTTTTATTTTTATTTTTTTAAGTTTATTTATGTAACTTGAGAGAGACAGACACAATGTGAGCTGGGGAGGGGCAGAGAGAGAGAGAGAGAGAGTAAGAGAGAACCCCAAGCAGGCTCCATGCTGCCAGCGCAGAGCCCGATGCAGGGCTCAAACTCACAAACTGTGAGATCGCAACCCGAGCCGAATACAAGAGTCAGATGCTTAACCACCTGAGCCACCCAGGCACCCCTACAAATCTACTTCTAAAATAAAAGTTTAGAAGAAGAGAAAATGGAAATCTGAATGTTAAGATTGAGATTCCAGAATATATGCACACACATGGACACACACACACACACACACACACACACACACACACACACACTCAGGTGTAAAGTGAGCACCCAATCTCTAGTAACAGATTCTGTCAATCTGCCTGATGATCTCCCCTTTCTTTGTGGGATGCCTCCCAGTCATGCCGATGCCATCACACTTAGCAATAATCTAAGAGCATTTGCCAGATTTAGTCCAACACATGCTAAGCATTTTGTTGCCATATACGTTGGGACCAGATTTTTTTTTAAAGGTTTCTTTCCAAGCCACTGATCTCCACTTTTTTGATGGAAAGATGTCAACACTAGAAACAAAATACAAGTTTGGTTCTGAAATAGAATTCAGAGAAGAAAGCCCACCTGGTACAAGACGGAACTCAGAGAACAAGGTGTTTATTCTCCCTTCCTTTAGTCCAAAGCAGATGTCAGCAGATGCTATCTCATCATCTTTTGTAGGACAAATGTCAGACAAGCTGACAGATGAGGGGACACATGGTGCTCTGGGGTCACCAGGATAGTGAGAGAAGAAAAAGACAAGCCAGTGTGGCCAGGCTGCCAGGGACTGTCCCACTACACTGAGTGAGCACGACCAGCAGAAACTGTTCTGAAAGTGGTTTTCACCTCTTCCTGGACTGCAGGTAAACTGGACTGAGAGCCGTATGCTGCCTGAGCATAGAAATACACAAATAAGGGCACCTGGGGGGCTCAGTGGGTTGAGCATCTGACTCTTGGTTTGGCTCAGGTCCCAACCTCATGCTTTGTACATTCGAGCCCCGCTTTGGGCTCTGTGCTGACAGCACAAAACCTACATCAGATTCTGTGTTTCCCTCCCTCTGCCCTTCCCCTGCTTGTTCTCTCTCTCTCTCTCTCTCTAAGTAAACAAATAAACTTAAAAAAAGAAAAAAGAAATAAATATACAAATAAAACATCCAGGCATGGAAAAATAAAATTATTATAGGACAATTATTGGTTTTCTCAAGTACAGCACGAAACGTAATCATTCTTTTTTTTAATGTAATCATTCTGAAGAATTATTTTTGACATAAAAATACCAGGGAATATACAAAATGGAATTTCCCCAGTATGTATAAACAAGCTAAACTCATGGCAGATACATTCAATTTGCCATGGGATTTAATAGTCCAAGTAAAAGAAATTAGGCATTGAACATTTTAAATCTGACATCCTTGAATCTGAACACATTTGTGTCCCTCTAAATTTAACCCTGAAGATTTTTTGCAAAACTGACTTTCATTTGAGGAGGCAACCAGGTGCACTGTAGGAGGTGGAGCTCTTTGCTTAAATAAAAAGAATCGCTTAATTGATAACCCTTTGATTACATCCAAGTGTCCTGCCAGAGAATCTTCAGTTACCGTCATTCTGTGAAAGGACTGTAGAGGTTTTCCACTTCACATGGCTAAGGAAGAACATAAAACGTCTTTAAAAAGTTGTTCGAGCAGCAACTTATCAGAAGAGGAATGAGTACTTTGGCTTTATTACCTGTATGTGAGGTAAGACAAAATGATCTCAAGAAGTGATGCTAGTCTCTCACCACAGTGGACAGTCAGTGGCCAGTCCAAAAAGAGCTCCAGTAAAGAAAGATGAGCCGAAAAGAAGGGGTTTGGGGATACCACTAGGTTAGAGAAGGCAAAAAATAAGGAAAAGGCCCCCAAATGAATGACAAAAGAAGTTGAGGCAGGGAAGTCTGGCAGAGGAAGCAGCACAGGAAGGACGAATGGACAGATGCTAAGAAACAAGCCTATGGAGGCGTGTCTTGGTGTCCCGATGTTTCCATCTCTCCCTTCGTCTTTGTCTTCCCGATGTTTCCATCTCCCCCTTCGTCTTTGTCTTTGACATCACCCCAATACTTTGGCTGTCTGATCACCCGCGATTTGCCCCTCGGAATAATGACATGCCCCGGAATTTTTGTGATCACCTTCTCTTCCTGAAATGTTGCTGGATCTCATCCTTAGAAGTGACTGATGCAGGTCTCGAGACAGATAAATGGATCTTTTGTTCACGTATTGATTCAGTGACTCAACACGGATTTATTAGAATATTCCAATGAGTACGACAAGCATGATCCCTGCTTTCCTCAAGCAAATCGTAACAACAACAAAAGAACACAAATGCCTTAAAAGCTACCTACAGGTTGCAGGAAGTGCTCCCGAGCAAATAAACATGGTGCTGAGGTAGAAAATTTGGGAGGGCCTAAGGTAAGATGGTCAGGAAAAGTCTCCTCAGAGAAAGATTTCAGTTGAGACTGGAAAAAGCCAGAAGAAACCAGTGATTCACAGTGCGGACAAAACTGTCGTAGGGAAGGCCAAGGAAGGTAAGACTTGGAGCGCTGTGGGCCATCAGGTCACAGGGCCATCGGGTCATGCTTTGTCATAAGTGCAAAGGAAAAACCCTTGAGTTTTCAATCAAAGCGGGACAGATTCTAACTGACACTTTTTAAAGATGACCTGGCCATTGTGTGGAAAAGGAAGTGGAGTCAGGACAAGAGTGGAAAACAAGACTGAATCTCTGCAGCTATCTGCAGGCAGGAGAGCCGGTGGCGGCTGTGGAGATGAGGCGGGCTGATTCGAGATGTGTTCTGGAGAACTGGCTGGTGGGCGTCACGTGTGTCAGGGTTGTGGGGGAGAAGTTTGAGGATGAGAGCATGCTGGGTGGAAAGGAAACAGGACCGACAATCTGAGGATGGGCTAAGATGTGGCGACAATGGTTAGCGCTTGCTGGTTTACTTCTAAGTCCAGTAAAACCTTGAACTGTGAGTAACTTGTTCTGTGAATGCTCCACAAGACGAGCAAACATTTCTAATGAATTTTAACTTGATAAACGAGCGATGTCTTGCAATACGAGTAGTATGTGACACGGACCGTCACATGACCACAACTCAGTCAATATATATCTTTGTTCTTGAAATCCACTTTGATATACAAGTGCTTTGGATTACAAAGCATGTTTCCAGGATGAATTACGGTCACAAACCAAGGTTTTACTGTATTTCTGATATCTGTCCCCTGGTCCTTACTCCTAATCTTGCTACTCTGAAACATCCTCCTCATCCAATACCTGGAAAAATTCTAGGAACAGTGTTCTGTCACAAGGTACCTCATTACCTCACAGCAAAACCATGTTCCCTCTGAGCCCACATGATCAGTGGAGATTTGGGAAGGAATGCAGCTCAATGACAGAAAATTCAGAGGAAGTTACCTCAGAATGTAAAAACAAATCTTTGCACACTGTCCTTTTCTTTACTAGATCATGGCCAAATCTACAATCTTTTACTAAAGTCAAATTTGTAAAGATGAGAAAAAAAAATTGGTCACGTAATGAATTCCAATATTAGGGGAAATCACAGTTGCTGAGCTTGAAGGCACTCAGAGATCACAGCGTCTTGCCACCTGACTTACATGGACAATGACCTGCTGAGGGCTGCACATCAGGGTCCACAACCAGCTACTGGCTGGGTTGGGACAAGAAAGCAGGTCTCCTCATTCATAGCATGTATCATTTAGACTTCTAATGTAACCATGTCATATGACAAGACTGAACCAAAAGAACCGCAGCCAAAGCTCTTCCCACCCCCACCCCCCACCAGAGGAGGCCAATACAGAAATTTCGGGGTCCCTAGTATCTGGACATTCTGTTTTCTTGTCAAATTTCCCATATCATTAATAGATTAGGGGGTTGGAAAGAAACAGGTGTCTTTTTGTGTGTTCATTATTAAGTAAACTGGCATACACAAATTGAACATTTTTCTCTTGGCATTTTCCAATTGGCTTTTATGGGGCCTTTATAACTGAATAATCCCTAATTGTGATGTTTGAAACCTGTTCCCAAAAAACCTCCTTTAGGACAAAGGAGGGGGGGGAAAAAGCTGCCAATCCTTAGCCAGGAAGCTTATCACTGAAGTCCAAAGTACACATTGGAACCACGATTTGATAATGAGCCAGAGAAGGGATTTCAAAAGAATGGTGGCGATTTGGTCAAGTGGCAAGTACCCTTGGTATTTAAAACTATCAATACCTGAGCCACAAAGAGCCATCACACGCTAATAGAGATAATCGATGTGGGGAATAACGTGCTATTGTTTGAATGAGGCAGGATACTCTCTAATTGTATGTGTCATCTGGAAACTCCAAGAGGAACTGACAAAGTGTCCAGTCTTGCAAGTGTCCAGTTATAAAAATAACTGAGTGTTCGCAAATCTTTAACTGGATTCTTCACCCACTACGCCCTTTATCAACCACAAGATGTCTTTCCCAGGCATGGGTTCCCTGGTGGATGAGGAGTGGTTTGTTTGTTTTGCTCTACAAAATGTCTTTGTCACAGCAGCAAGAACCCTGGTGCATATGCATTCTGTCTCACCATATGCTCTCTTTTCTCTTGTCCACTCTTTGCACATTTAGGGTACGAAATGGCAGCCAATGTATGTATTTAGCACACAATGACACCCAGCCAAGACATCATGCCAGGGGTAAGGTCCTAAATGTTCAGTGTATGTCCCACTCAACCATTTTTCCTTTGATATTCCATTCCCATAGGATCACGTGGTAGAGAAATCTAGAACTGTCTTTGCAGGGAAGGAATGATGGAAATTTGCCCATCGTAAGAATGTAAAGTTTCCCCTCCTCTCATCATTCCTATGCGTTTCTAAGTTTTCCAAAATGTCTTTTATTTTTTTTTGAAATGCAACTTTAGTCCCCAATGCTGGAAGCAATCCTTTCTCACATTCTCACTCCTGCTCACCCTCCTTCCCTCTCTCCCTCCTCCCTCCCCTCCCTTAAGTTCATTAGGAAGGACTCATGCCATCCCCTCTCAGGAGCTTTCGTGACATCCAGCTGACTAGAGGCATCACTCTGTCAAGCCGAACACGCAGTTAAGATCAGACCAACTCATGATCTTGAAAATTTTGCTGCTGACCCATCCCAATCCCGGAAGGTATGCGGTGTTCTGATTGATCAAGTTAGTAATTACATCTGATTGCCCTAACTCCCCCTGCAATCTCACCAGATTTTTCCTGTCCTAAATTAAAGGGTGAACACATCAGTCCACTATTAGGTGGTTTGCACACTTCGTGGTTAGCAAGAACATATTCTTACTATATTTTTCATCTGAGAAATATTTTCTGACATTATTAAGGTTTCTTGAAGTTGAAAGAATTGTCGAAACATGAGGGCACATATCCCTTTGCTAATGACAACATTACACTTTCTGATCTCTATTGAGAAACCGTGACCAGTGAGAAACAGGACAGAAAGCGTCACGTTTGGTGAACTTTTAAGCTAAATTAGATGGATGTACAATTACAGGGAGGGGGATATTTGAGTCACTGAAAGCCCTTTGTTCTAGCAAAAGGTAATGGTGCTTTGAATGTCCGCTGTCCCCATTCCAAGAATGTGCTATTTATTGCTAACAGGCTCTCACTTTCAGATGGCTGTATTGGTTTTTTTTCCCCACTATTATGTTTGTTAGGATGTTACCCTCTGCCTCTAGGTATTCTCATTTCTCAGGGAAAATACACATTTAACCCAGGAGAGCCTGGATGTCATGCCTGGCTATCTGACCTGTCATCCCTGTTCCAACATTGAATGCTCCAAACCCATGACAACAATTGAAGCACACGCCACGCCACTGAGGCTATAATGAAGTCCCAGACAAGGCTCTGACCAACTGAGCAGGAATCACGTTGGAATAAAATTCCCTGGGTTCTGATCCAAGGGTCATCATGGACCACCGGGGAACTGAGCTTTTCTCTCCCTCTTCGCTCCAAGACTCCATTCTGCCACGTGTAACTAGAAATGAAATTGCCCTCTCCACAGGGGACGCTGCTGTGTGGTTCACGGAATGATGTCTGAAAAATGCCCATGAGCGAGCCTTTCCAAGGATGAACATTCCACCAATCCTCTTGCTCTGGTGAATTTCTCCTGCTCACCTCAGAGGTAAGCTACTAAAAAGTGAAAAATAAAGCATACAAAGTCTTGGACCTGCCTTCACCCTAGGGACTTACAAATCACTGGGTGGTGGAATGCCAACGATCGGTCAGGGGACAAATCGCTAGTTCCCGGCTAAACTCATTCCATTTCAGATCTAGTTGGGGTTAAGGATTTACTTACTTATTTATTTATGTATTTATTTATTTAGCGGCCTTTAAACAGTGTACCCCATAGGGAATGAACTCCAGAAACTATTACAGAAACGTGTCAGACCAGTGGGATTGGCAGTGATTGATATCATCTTCATTGGCTTTCTGTCCAAGTGAGAAAAATACATTGATATGAGACCATGTACACCTGGGAACCAGATTCACTGCACCTTGCAGACTCGGTGAGATCACTGAGTAAACCGGATTTGACTGGCAACATCTACAATACGTCAGTGTATCAAAGACAAATAGTGTATGATATCACTTATAACGTGGAATCTAAAAAAAAAAAAAAAAAACCGAACTCATAGAAACAGAGTAAAGCGGTGGTGAATGGGAGAGATGTTGGTCAGAGGGTTCAAACTTCCAGTAATAAGATGACTACATCCTGGGGATCTAATGTACAGCATGGTGATTATAATTATTAATAACCTGTTATATACTTGAAAGTTGCTAGGGGAGTAGACCTTAAAGGTTCTTATTGCCAAAAAAGGAAATGGGTGTTATATGATGTGATGAAGGCATTAGCTAGCAGTAGGGGGTAATCATTTTGCAATATGTAAGCATATCAGATCAACATATTATACATGTTATGTACCTTAAACTTACACAATATGTCAATTACATCTCAATGAAGCTGGGAATAAATTAAAAATAAGTTACTCTTTTTAAATGAAAGATAAAAAATCTCTTTAATAGGTGGCCACTGTTGTCAAAGACGTGCTCTTAAGAATGCAGGGGGTTCTGCTCCAAACTTCATCACAAGGGCTGGAGTCACCTGGGCCTATGGTTCCCTCATAAGAATGCACGGAGAGCATCATTATAAAACACAGATAGGCAACTCTGTATTATTTATGATTAGACTTTCTTTCAAGTTCCTACTAATATAATTTAGAAGACTTATAAATCTTCCATTTCTAATATCTCCTGTCATGACTCCTTATTTATTTGATCTGTATTCAAAGAGCAAACATATAGCAATTTTTCTTTATAGGCATTTTTTCAAGAAAATATTGTTTTTCATGCAAGATCACATTGTCTAGGTTGAAGGTTTACATCATTCAGAAAAGAAATATTTCCAAGCTTCAGAACAGGATAAATACATTAGAAAATAATTTAACTCTCCTTGAGCCATATCTCTGAAGTTATTCTTGGAAATGTGTTGAATGCTTAAGAATTTTAAATCTAGGGGCGCCTGGGTGGCTCAGGTGGTTAAGTGTACAACTCTTGATTTTGGCTCAGGTCATGCTCTCAGGGTTTTTGGGTTCAAGCTCCACGTAGGGCTCTGCACTGTGCAGAGCCTGCTTGGGATTCTCTCTCTCTCTGTGTCCCTCCCCCGACCCCTCTCTCTCTTAAAATAAAGTTTAAATTTTTTTTTTAATTACAAAATATTCTTATGTCTGAAGTGAAATATAGGCACACGTACTATCTGTACCATTGTCTCCTTCCGTTGTACGTGTAGGGAAGCAAAACTTGCCACTCCAAAACGCATGTCTTTGGCACGTGGACTATTTTAGGCTGATTATTTTTAAGAAACAGAAGGCTCGGGAAGAACCTCTGACAATCCCCCAACTGCCTAAAAGAAAATGGATAGAGGACCTCCTCCAGGAAGGAGGCTGTCATGACAGATAGCTACAGTATAATATGAGCTAGGCATGGTACACAGCAAGGAACCTAGCAAAGTCTGTTTCTGAAAATTCCTCTCCAGGCCCCACTGTTTCCCTATGGGCCACCCAACCCTTGTTTACCAAACACTTACTCTTCCTCATCTTCCTGTGAATTGCTTTCCTCCTTTTGTGAAGCCATTGACCACCACCCCCTTCTCTTCAGCTCCAGATGGCATATAAGCCTCAACTGCCTGACTGCCCATGGGCCTCCTATTCTTATGGAGTCACTGTATGCACGTAATTAAATTTGATTTTTTGTTACTCTGTCTCGTGTCAATTTAATTCTTAGAATATCCAAAATCATCTTGAAAGGTAGAGGAAAATTTTCCCCTCCCCAACATAAGCTCGGTCTGAGTCAACTGCACAAAATCTCTGCAGAAATGCAGATATAAGGCGTGCTTGCTGTGAAGGAAGGTGGGAGAGGTGGGCTTAGATTTCTTGTGCTCTCTACTATTTTTTGAGAATTCAAACATAGCAAATGGTCATTAAATATCTATTCATTAATTAAGCAAATGAAATGGCCCCATATAGAAGACAATATTAATTAGAAAAGACTTTGGGGACTAGATAATATTTAATCAGGGGATAGAAGGACAGAAATTGGCTTGGCCCAAAGGACGAGAAAGTAATTTCCAGAAGTAGAAAAAATGCCCTACAGAAGCATTTCAAAGCAACACGATGGATGACAGCCTATACGGGGAATGTGCATAGTATGTCAACATATAGACTTGATTTACTGAAGCATAAGTACCATCCGATAGTACTACAAAATAACCATAATATCATCAATTTCCATTCGCACATTACTTTAACATTTGTAAAAAGGTTTTTGAATATTACTGCATTAAGTCCTTGATGGAGAATAACTCAGTGATGGAGGAATAATCGTTCTCATTTTGCAAACAAAGTAATGAAGGCTGAGAAATGTTAGTCAATTATCTAAAGGTACTCACAAAAAAGTGGAAGAGGTTATATGTAAATTACTTCTGATGTAGGATCTAATGCTCTTCTACTAAGTTATTGTGTGGTTTCTACAAATGCAAGTGCAAATTATATGTGGCCAGCGGGGAGGAAGGATAGGAAAAAACATAGTAGACAATTACTGATGCTATTAGAATTCAAATTATTTATTATAACTCTTGCCCTCCATAGTTTATCAGAGTTTCTTGTAAAAATTCTTAAGAAATCAGAGACTCTTCCATCTGTAGTTCTGGGAAAAACCACAGGATGTCATCTTGTGTATTACCTTTTTTTCAAGCAAGTTATTTGTTTTGAGGAGGATAAGAGAATTTTTTACATGGTGTAAAGCTTCTCTTTCTCAAAGTGAATTTTATTATTTTGAAGAGTAATTCATCCCTATGGCTTAGATATCAAAATTATTTAATAAATTATAGACTCAAAGTCTTGCTTTTACTCTGATTTCTGTTGTCCTTAATCTTCACACGCACCAGCCCATTCTAACCTCACAGTGTGTATCCCTCCAGACTGTTTATACACACAGACACATAAACGCATACGCACGCATGCTTACATATGCACACACACATACGCACAGAAACATTTCTGTCTTTATTACCTCAGTCAGTGGTAGAATAACAGACACATTGCTCTGTACTGTTTTCAAATTTAACCTATTCTGAGGTGCCCAGGTGGCTCAGTTGGTTGAGTCTCCAGGTGTTGATTTTGGCTCGGGTCATGATCTCCCGATTGGTGGGATCAAGCCCTTGTCGGGCTCTGCGCTGACAGCACAGAGGCTGCTTGGGATTTTCTCTCTCCCTCTCTATACATACATACATACATGCATGCATGCATGCATATATACTTAGGAAAATTGTACAATTTAACCTATCCTAAGATAATTTATATCAACATAATATATATTGTATTCCTTTTTCTCTAACAGCTACAGTGTATTTTGATATGTGGATGTTTATGGATGAGTGCTTGGGTCCTTTCTAATTTTTGGTGTAAAATGTCTGAATAGTAAATTACAGAACAGACACAGTTAAATTATAAATTTGGATTTCCCCATATCTGTGGACTTTGACCTTGAGCTTCCAACCCTCCCTCAATCCCTCTTCTGATGTTCTTGCTCTTTGACTGCCTCCCTGTCATCACCAATATCACCCTCACATGTCTTCTCAGTAAAGGAGGAGGGGAGACCAGGGCAAGATGAGAGTAAGACACTCAAGCTCCAAATGTTCGAGGTAAATGCCAGGTTTCTTTTCAGGCCAAAGTTAAAAGTAACACATCCAAATGTGCTAAACCATGGACATTTAAAAATCTACTTTTAACACATGGATTTCTTCTGCATTAACCCCTGCTTTTACATGCATGGGATTCCTTTTCCCTATCAGCGCCTGGAGTCATTGATGCTAAGGAACTACCGAAGATCATAGCATAGACACAGAATTCCCATGTAGAGTTCACGCTTTGTCTTGTCTTTAGAGATTAATTTCCACAAGCACCTGGTCATTTGATGCTAACCGATCTCTACTTGCAGCTTTATGTAGATACAGCATTAGATTCATCCTCACCCAGAGGCAATGTAACTTGAAAAATAAAAAACATGGTTCAATGTTTTTTATAAAAAGAACCAACTGGAGAGCTTCCAAATGATTCAGAAAAGATGCTGACTTTCTTGCTGTTAGCAGAAAGCAGCACACATATATGAACCATCCACTCCAAATAATTAGCTAATAAAATGATAAAACAGGAGGCACCCGGGTGGCTCAGTTGGTTAAGCGTCAGACTTTGGCTCAGGTCATGATCTTGTGGCTCTGTGAGTTTGAGCCCCACATCGGGCTCTCTGCTGTCAGTGAAGAGCCCGCTTCAGATCCTCTGTTTTCCTCTCTCTCTGCCCCTCCCCGACTAGCACGCATAACCTCTTCTCTCTCTCTCAAAAATAAATAAACATTAAAAAAAAACAGTGTCAGGACATGTTTAAAAGTACCTTGGGTATATTGCAAAAAAAACATAATTTCCCATCTTTTATTCCTAGCTATGTCAGTGCTGCATTTTATGTGAGGCACTGGCTGTCTTACAAAATGTTTCTGGAAAATGAAAGTTTATAAATGACACGCTGAAACCAAATAACCAGGTCTCTTTTGCTCCATTTAATCCCAGCGCTCAATTCTCTTCATCATTCCCTAATATGGCCTTTCAATCTGTCTTCCAGGCCAAGGGAATGTTACAGTTTCCTAGGAAGGACAATGTTTCTGGAATAAATGTGCTTTCTAAGTCTCAGCTACACGACACCAGCAAAACCTGTTGAAAAGAGAAAATTCATTCCTCCCTGACACCAAATAACTGTTTTGACTGATTATTTCCTCTGAACTGACAGGTTGTTTTGGCAAAGTAGACACCAGCTTAGTCAATTGAGCACATGAATGATACATGAGGGGTTCCGTTTTCAAAGCAGAAAAAAATTGTACAGTTGTTCACTCAACACTCAAAAGTGTTTATTTGGTTCCATAACACCTATTTTAAAAGCATTGACTCCGCAGAATACAAAAGAGTTTTTGAGGGGGGGCAGAGGGAAAGAGATAGAGAACCCTAAGCAGGCTCCACATTCACCCTAGAACCTGACGTGGGGCTTGATCCCACAACTCTGGGATCGTGACCTGAACTAAAATCAAGAGTCGGATGCTTAACCGACTGAGCCACCCAGGCTCTCCAGTGCCTCTTGCATTATTATTTATAACTAGAAAGTGGAAACAATCAGGAAGATCTATAAGAAAAAAGCAGTTAAATCAACAAAGTCACCTTCTGTTTCTCTGGAAGGATGAATTCCAAAAGTTGAGTCCAGTTCCACAGTGGCACGGCCATCTAGACCTGGAACCAAAATCTAGGGGAGGTGATTTCTGTTCCCACCTAAGATATTTCTAATCTCACTGACGTAGCCATTGCCCTACGTACCAGTGACCTCGGGAAAGTTTTAATTACCTAGAAAAAATATCCGTATCATTTCCCCTGAGGTCTGGGAATTAGAGAGTGATTTCAAAAAAAAAAAAAATTAAGAAAGGAAATGACGACCTTGTGAGATGAAGCGTTGAACCAGCTTGACTTCATCCTACTAATTTATCAGAGCCTGTATTATTAAAACGCACAGATTTCATGATTATGATCACAAAAGCCCAAAATGGAGTTCAAGTTTCAAGAGAAAGTCTTATCCCTTTCAGTGTTATTTACCATGCGGGGGGGGGGGGGGGGGTCGTCTTTTGACATGTGCCAGGATAACCTTAATGAAGGAGTCCCTTTGTACCTACATTTTCTCTACATGAAAGCTGCCACAATGTCAGCCATCAGGACACGTTATTCCTTATAAGCCCAGGCATGCAATTTCCTATGAAATTTCTATTTTAAAGCCTACACACACGCACCACTCAGAAAGCAATTCGGAACAAAGAATCAAATGACATACCATTGTGCAGAAAGAACTATAACTGTGGGCTCTGTTTTCTTCCCCCCTTCTATTACTATTGATTCTCAGCTCAGTTCCGAAAACATCTTGCTTCCCATAGAGAAAGTACAAATTTGCCGCCTTCAGTATGAATACTTTCCACGGGTTTGCTTAATTTGCCTTAAACGGGAGGGTAGTTACCACCTTGGAGTTGTTCTAAAACCCAGCTCGTCTGAACAACAGGAATGCAATTTTAAAGGCTTTTTTTTCTGCCTTCAATCTAGCAACGTAAAAATATACAGACAACAATGAAAGTAATTCTACTTTCGTTTTCCAGTAACGTCTACATGGAACCTGTACGTGTTGTGCAGGTGAAATTGTATCTATCTATAATTTCATCTTCATAACACGTACAGATTCCATATGAAAATCTGAAAATGTACAAGCTGTCACACAAAGCCTACTTCGATTTCTTCAGTGGCATGGACAGCCTCCTCATCCATGTGATGGGTCTCTGATGTCTGTCTGTTTGCTTTTTAATAAACCATCATGAAGGCCTGCTGCCCTTGTAACAGACACTCAACGTCTTCCCAAAGCAAGGCATTTCATTTAAAAAGACAGGCCAGACTCATGCTCTGGTCATCGGGTGTTATAAATCAACAGACAGTTGTGACTGCTTCCCTCTGCATTTTTTTTCCCAGTGTATTGGAGCTGCGTGGAGGCAAAATCCGGAGCCCTTTCCATGTAGGGAACATTATATATCCCCAACCCCCACTTTCCTTTTACCAGGCTAGCCCTTTATGTCATTATTTTTTGTTCAAGAAGAATGTCAAGTGAGGATCCTAATTGATCTCTTGCTGTTTTGCGAGTCTCAATTAGACACTGAGGCCACTGGCCAAAGTGTTCGCCTTAACGTGCTTTCGCTCAAGGCAGCCTACACGTTACTTAATCTCCTTTTGTGCCACCGAAACGTCTGAGAAGCACCTCACCTCTTTTACTTTTCATGAGCTACATTTCACATTACGAAGAGGTGTATTGACTCAGTATGCTCACAACTATACAGCAAATGGGGAAAATCATTAGCGAAAATAAGTTTGCTAAAAAGTCTTTTGCATATCAAAAGGTAACACAGTTTTTCCTTTGCTTGAGGTAATTCTCAGTGCTCTTTTCAAATGAGATGATCAGAATTGTAAGGAACAGCTTGAATATTCTTCCCGTCACAGTTTTTTTTTTTCTTTTCCTTATTCAGGGAAGAAGCCACTGCCTAAGTGATACTGCCCATCTGCAAATGGTACCTAAGAACATCTAAACAAACAAAAACCTAATGAGTTCATACATGGAATGCCAAACATGATATATATATATATATATATATATATATATATATATATATATATGCTTTTAATAATTATTGATGTTTTTACTTCAAAATAATTTATTAAAAAGTTGGACAATTTTCTTTTTTTACGTTTATTTGATTTTGACAGACAGAGCGTGAGCAGGGAAGAGGCAGACCGAGAGGGAGACACAGAATCGGAAGCAGGCTCCAGGCTCTGAGCTGTCAGCACAGAGCCCAACGCAGGGCTCGAACTCACAAACTGAAAGATCGTGACCCGAGCCTAAGTCGGCCGCTTACCCGACTGAGCCACCCAGGTGCTCCTTGCAATTTTTAATAGTCAGGGCACTGGGACATCAGAGTGCTTCTCAGAGAAACATATTTAACCTCAGATTAAGAAGTGATGTTACTGTGTTCTTTCTCTGTGAACTTTTTCTTTCTTTACATGCTTCCCAATTACATGTTCTATCTCTTAGGACATTCTTTTTACTTTTGCCCATTATTACAAGTAAGAGTGTTTATAGTCTGTCCTCTATTTCATAAAAATTTACTTGTGACAGATTGTATTTTCTCATTCCTCTCTCATACACCAAGCATGGAGATGAATTAGATCCCTTAAGACTAAGGTACACAAAAGAAGAAAATATTCTAGACATATCATCAAAGGCCACGTCAACTTTATCAAGTACTCATGTTTATATCAATGGTCATAACCAACTTTATTTATTTGGCCAGTGGCTCTAGGGTCTGGTTTTTAAAACAATACTAATAGGGGTGACTAGGTGGCTCAGTCGGTTCAGCGTCGGACTTCGGCTCAGATCATGATCTCACAGTTCATGAGTTTGAGCCCCGTGTCGGGCTCTGTGCTGACAGCTCAGAGCCTGGAGCCTGCTTCAGATTCTGTGTCTCCCTCTCTCTCTGCCCCTCCCCTTCTGCCACTCACACTGTCTCTCTCTCAAATAAATAAACATTAAAAAAAAGAAAACAAAACTAATACAGTTATAATCCTAATATATCATTCTACTGTCGCCCAGTATATGTATATTTATTCAGGTCAACATAAACAAACAAAATTTTTAAAATCCATTTTACAGTTATCTGTAAGGAATACACAATGTTATTCTCTGAGGCATAAATATCCTATCATTTGAAGCCTGTGATTGAGATTTTTGGCAATTATGTAATTTCAACCAACACACTCATCTTGTGACTCAGCTACAAACTTTGGAGTAATTCTCAAAAACTCTTTTCCTTTATTGCATTCATTTCCAACAGATGTAGACAGATGACAGATGACAGACAGATCTACTTCAGAGTGTATGTGTGTTCATTCCCATCTTATTTTTAAAAATATTTTTAATGTAGATTACATCATTACTTTCTGGATTAGCGTAACAGCTTCTTAACTACTATCTTAGCCCAAGATCCCACTCCAACCAAACATTCAAGATACGTTTTCTAAAATATCTATCGATCGATCAAACGATCGATCTCTGTCCCTTTGACGAATTCCCTCTGTCCAATGAGATTAAGTCCATTCTGTCACACAAGCAGCACTTTACAGTTTGCTAAACTGCCTGTTTTCTCTCACCTCTCTCTGCCCCTCTGAGGTCGCTCCCCCACTGGCAGGGATTCTGTCTCACTCATCACCTCCCTGTCTATCATGGCTCCTCTGACTTTGGGGCCCTTTGTTGAGTTCATTAATGTTCCCGAAACACTTCAACATCCACATATGACTGGCAAGAATCTCAGGTGTCATCCTCTGCCCAAACACACAATTAAATAACCAGGATTTCTCAGAGTACTCAAAAGCCATCATCGTACACAGCTAGTGAATCATTTTCATCCACTAGAGCCCCCCAAAGTAGGAATACCGTTTTTATCATCTTTCTACCTGCTCTCCCCGTCATAGAGAAGCTCTCAATACATATCTGTTGAATGAATAATTGGGACAAATTTATATTTTTAGTTATAATGATTAATAGCTGGTGTAGATGTTATTTTCCGTATGCAGGTGTGACCTAAGTCCAGTATAAAAAGGCAAATGTTTCGAGACAAAAAGAAGTTCTGAAATACAGTTTACAAAACATGTATGGTTTGTCGTGTTACGACATATTTTTAATACTCTCATCCCTGGGGTGATGGATAGATGAGGGCTCATGCTCATCCCACAGGCACTGAGGCCATTACCTTGGTAACTCAACTCAAACCACCCAGTGTTGTGACTCTATAGACCTAAATGTCTAAATATAATGCTATCCTGGGAATATCATCTTATGTTGGCAAAACGGCTTGTTTTTTCCTATTGCCGTATTCCGTGTCTTCTTTAATGAGCACATAATGATAAAACCCGGCAAAATACGGTGCCAGCCCTGCTACCCTGTGCTGGGGGTTCAGCTGCACCCCCTGTACACACTGCTCATTACTCTACAGATGAGAACTAGCCTCTGAGCATATAATATTTTAATAATGTGAAAAGAAAACTTTAAGAGGGAAATACCGTCTTTTGAGATAGCAGCTAAAAAAAATCATTGCAATTTTGAGTTTTACTTAAGATAGGAGACAATGGCTTTGAAAATTGGGCAAACGTAGCAGAAGCAGTGCCCACTGAGGTTACCCAACACCCAGAATTCAGACTGGAGGCAGTCTCCAGAGTTTTCTATTCCAGAAGGCAGGCTATACGTGAGCCTGGCGCACAGCAGGACCCACGCCTGAAAGTCGTTTGGCTGGTGGATTACACTGACTTGAGTCACGCACAGACCTGCCAGGACCTCGGGGAGCAGATGATTTGTTTTCTTTATGATAAGCTCCCACAAATCCTTGCTGATATCAAACTGAGGGACAACTCAGCTTGTCTGGTACAGATTAAATACAGCCAGAAATGTTAGAAATATTTCCCACGAGTTCCTTCTTATTTTTCAGAGGCAAATCAGCCACATTATAATATTCTTGCCTTTCTTGCTCACTCTCTTCCCTTCTCTCTCTCTCTCTGTCTCTCTTTCTTTTCTCCTCTTTCCCTTTCCTCACCAAAGTTGTGACCTACCGGCCTTAGAAAATGACAAAAACACAATGTCTTGGTCCTCCACGCTTCATATTCTGGATTTAAAATTTTAAATTCACACGTTAATATATTGATAACAACATAGGAGAGCTATCATTTACATAATACGTGTAACTGACAGAATATCTTTACATATGCCCTGAGTCTGATGTACCACATCGTAGCGTAAGTATCTGTAATAGGATATACACATTTTCAATGGCTAGACCTCTGTATCTATCTTTGTATCTATGTATCTATATATTTATCTGTCTCCATCTAGCCACACACACACACACACACACACACACTCGTTTGATTGCTTTACCTGTCTTTTCCTCCAATTCACATCTCTGTGTGGCCCTTCTGGATTCCGGTCCCTGGGGTAGGAAGCTCACACGAGGGGGGCTGGGAAGACCTGACCTTGACTGACAGCTGCATAAGACCCCTTTCTATATCTTCTTCAGTATCCTCTGACCTCTCTTCTTTCCCCTTCCTTAGGAACCCACCTTCCTGATAACACTTCGAACTTTTGTGGTTTCCACGCATGGGTACATTCCACTGATTCTCTACTATTTTATCTTTCACCTTTTTTTTTTAAAGTAAGCTCTACGCCAAACATGAGGCTCGAACTCATGACTCCAAGATCAAGGGCCTCATGCTCCATTGTCTGAGCGGCCATATGTCCCTCTCCTCCACCATCTTGTAATAACTTCTTCACAGTGTTTTCAATTGCCTCTCCAGGCTGAGGTCACTTGCCCCTAATTCCTTCACCAAACCCAATAATAGAGGGTCAAAAACAATTCCACTTTCAGCTGCTTCCATCCAGAAGTCTTGAAGGCGAAATTTGAGAGCAGTTTGTATTTAAATAGTTTATAATGCAAATATATATAGGTCAATGACTTCAAGATAAAATGAGCATCAATGTTATATTCAAAATGAATGAGGAAATACATATATACGATTATTGTATTATATGTTCTCTAGAGAAAGCAAGCCCAGAAAAATAAAAATGGAAACTTTTCTGACAGGTCTCATGAAAAAACATGGAAATGCAGGTGTGTAAATTCACTGACGATTTCAATTAATGCAGCTCTTTTTTTAAAAATTAGCACCTGTCTTCAGTGAGACTTGGCACGCTAAATAAGGCATGCATGTATTTTTAGAAAAGGGGAATAATTGATCTGGTGAGTTTACAATCCTACCCCATTTTTTTAATTTTGGGGAGGAGGAAACAAGCTTTGCTTACAAGCAGCAGAATGGTGGAGCAGTATATTCAGGTACACAGACGTGTATCGTTTGACACAAAAGCAGACAACTGCTGCAGTTAGTGACATTTCAAAAATAAATATTTAAAGTTCTCCATGTATAGAAAACACACATATAAAATACAGGTATAAGAAATTCTCAAAACAGTCATGTAAAATACAAAGAAAATCAGGTGAGGGCATGTAGGAACTTGTTTGAACTATGCCAACACTGAACAAATCATATACACCTAGAGCATAAGTAGCTGGGATGGATCATTTCTAGGCTCATCTCAAGCTCCCTCTTTCTACCAACTCCACACGTTCCAGATGAAATTTCACGTTCCCTGTGAAATGATCATTCTATGCTGTGAATGCTGAAACATTAGCTTATCACTAATTTTACTACTGCTCAATTCATTCTCTCCCTCCCCAGATCTCTGTGATGCTTTATGACCTAGACCTCATAATGGTCACATTACCATCTTTCTAAACCTCTTTTCTCTTTCTTCCCTCCTTGTTAAGACATTCAGTAATAATAACAAAGCAAATCCAGACAATATTCTTTTAAGTTTGCATTCATTTGTCCAACATTTTGTTTTTCACATATATGTATATTTGTATAAAGATATGACAGTGTGTGTGTATATATATGTGTGTATAATAGTATGCATACATATAAGAGTATATGCATATATGTATATATATCACAAAATTGGTCAATTTTTCTCACATTGTTGTTCTAGATACTATATTGCTCAGAAAATTATTGGGTTTTAAGAATAGTTTTTAATTCTTTAATTTTTTTAATTATTGATTTTTTAATTTAAATCCAAATTAATATACAGTGTAATCATGGTTTCAGGAGTAGAATTTAGTGATTCATCATTTACATACGACAACCGGTACTCATCCCAACAAGTGCCCTCCTTAATGCCCATTATCAACGTATTTTTAAAAAACCAGGATATGTGGGGCACCTGGGTGGCGCAGTTGGTTGAGGGACTCATTCTTGACTTTGCCTCAGGTCATGATCCTAGTTCATGAGATTGAGTCCTGTGTCAGGCTCTGTGCTGAGCATGGATGTTGTTAGGGATTCTCTATCTCTTTCTCCCTCCCTCTCTCTCTGCATGCCTCCCCTGCTCACACACATGGGTGCAGTTTCTCCCTCTCTCCCTCTCTGTCTCTCTGTCTCTCTCTCTCTCTCTCTCTCTCTCTCTCTCTCTCAAAATAAACAAATAAACTTTAAAATAAATAAATAAATGAAAATCAAGACATGCTAAGTACCTGCTCTTTAGTCCCTTATGAAATTGTGTAGAATTATAGGATTGCCTCCAAGCAGGGGACCTTAGGGGGTTAATTAACAAGCATTCACTACCCAATAAGGTGTATTTAGTGAGTAGCCTCTGGGAAGGGAGGTAAGGATGACTGGGGGGGGGGGGGTTGGGGAGGCAGTAAGGAAGGAACATGCTAATTTATTTTCCCTTCTTGTATACATATTTATGTTCCATCTGGGAAAGTGTAATTAATATATGTGAGCAAATCAGAGAATAAATTTGAGTATAAAACACGTGGTGTTGCTGCAGAAGTTGAGAGAAAGGAGAAAACTGTAGAGCTTGGAGCAGTGTAAAAGACGGATTTTTGGAGGTGGGATTTCAGCGAAATTGTGAAAGATGTAGGTGAGCAGAGAGAAAGAGCACAGAGCTGGGGAAACGATATGTAAACAGACCCGTAGGCAGTTATTTCCTCCCTCCATCCCTCCCTTATTGCCTTCTTTCCTCCCTCCCTTCTTTCCTTCCATTAATCCTTCCTTCCTCCCTTCCTTCCTTCCTTCTTTCCTTCCTTCATTCCTCCCTCCCTCCCTCCCTCCCTTCCTCCCTTCTCATTCTCTCTCTCTCTCTCTCTCTCTCTCTCTCTCTCTCTCTCTCTTTTTCTCGGTCTTTGTTTTTTTCCCGGGAGGGAAGAACAGTAGAGTCAGGGGCAGAATCAAAGTGACAGAATCAAAGTGAAGAATGTTGAGAGAATCCAAAAGTCAGTGATTCTCTGGGAGGCAGAAGAGAAGCAGAGGAAAGGCAGGACCCCCAGTGTCTACATGGGGCACTGCAGCACTTTGCTGAGGGGAAGGGGAAGGATGGACTTGAGGTAGAGCAAGAGTTCCAGTTAACTCTGAAGAGAGCTGTTTCTGGAAAGTGCTGGGAACGAGACCAGTAAGGAACGTGAGATTACGGCTAGACCAACAAAGAAAGGAGTAGCTGGCCTATGCGTACATTATCTTTTGTTTCCTACTTTATATTTATCCAAAACACAAGTATTGATACATATAAACAACAGTTAAATGTCTTAAGTAAATATGAATATCTGAATGTCTTAACAACTAGAATTCCTTCTATAAATGGTGGTGCTGTTGACTGTCACAACTTGCAAAGTCACATTCCTTCATGCACATTTCGAAGTAGTCTCTGTCTGCAGAGCATTACTTACCAGCTGCCTTACTCTTGGAAAATTCAATTAGTCTTTTAAAATTTCAACCCCCACCCGTATAATGGTAGTGGTAATAATAGTAATGAACCTGAGGGTTTGTCTGAGGACTGTAACAGTGCACGAAGAACACCCAA
This sequence comes from Acinonyx jubatus, assembly GCF_027475565.1. NCBI lineage: Eukaryota > Metazoa > Chordata > Mammalia > Carnivora > Felidae > Acinonyx > Acinonyx jubatus. The sequence goes on from NC_069380.1 coordinate 76,594,796, forward strand.
CCCCGTGAATAGCACATAGCTGTTATTTAATGTTTGTCGTGATTGGGGCGCCTGGGTGGCGCAGTCGGTTAAGCGTCCGACTTCAGCCAGGTCACGATCTCGCGATCCATGAGTTCGAGCCCCGCGTCGGGCTCTGGGCTGATGGCTCGGAGCCTGGAGCCTGTTTCCGATTCTGTGTCTCCCTCTCTCTCTGCCCCTCCCCCGTTCATGCTCTGTCTCTCTCTGTCCCAAAAATAAATAAGCGTTGAAAAAATAATTTTAAAAAAATAATGTTTGTCGTGATTATTAGTAGCAGCTCGCCAAAAGCAAAGCTACGAGTCACACAGTTAAATGATTGACTTGAATAGGAAGCAAAAGCCTTTTTCAAATTTACACTTCTAATGTGGTATCTCTACTTTAGTTTACTTGGTTATCAAATGTGTAGCCCAAAACAGACTGAGAGACGTCGGAAGAAAAAACATCAACAGCTGTAAACACAAGCATTTCTTTTTGGAGGTATGGAAGGAAAGAGAAGTAGGAAACTATCAATTCAAAGAATGAGGGCTCTAATTAGTGTGGTTTGAATTTGTACCAAAGGAAGCATAAAGCAGGTCAATTGAGTTCCTCCTACATAGCTGAGAAGCACAAATTGTCACTACACCAAACAGTTGAATTATTGGATCCATTAACCAGCATGATTGGATCCAAAAATCAAAGTCGCCAAACAAGAAATAAACTAGAATGAAATATGGATAAGTTTGCTCATGCATCCATCCATTGAAAGCTTTTAAACAAACACATAATTGTTTGGAATTGTCCGGTGCCAATTCCATAGAACTTGCAAGATGAACCAAAACATTTCATTGCATAATATTTAAAAGACTGATTTGTGGTTGCTCAAGACAGAGATTGATCAAGAAGACTATACAATTATCTTTATTTTCAGGGGAAAAATGCTAAAGGATGAACCTTTTGCTTTATTTCTCACTCTAACAGAGTCAGACGCCTTTCTAGCGCAGAGATACGTTTATTTTATTTATTTTTACCATGCATCATTTTGCTTTGCTTCTTGATTGCTTTGAAGCAATGGTGGCCCTTGTTTAATTCTTCTTACACAGTTTTCTATGGAAAGCATGAAATTATAGTCGTCTTTCCAAAGCATGAAATTATAGTCATCTTTAAATCAGTCTTAACTTTATAACTTACTTAACTAGTGGCCTTCCTGTGTTTTTGTTCAGTACACCGAAGTTATTTTCTACTCTTCTTAATACTTCCTAGTCTCCACACACCTCACTTTCTCCCACACTTGCAGATACATAATACATGAAGTGAGCCTGATCCATGAACCTGGTTTTATTGTCTCTCAAGAGAGTTCTCTCCTCGTCATCCATTCAACAAATATTTATTGAATGCTTGCTGCGTGCCAGACTCTGCTCAAAGTGCAAGGGGTGAGCAGGTAGCAGCGAATGAGGCAGGAGTGGTCCTGCTTTCATAAGTCTTATAACTGGGACGAGGCATAGGAAGAAGAAGGTGCCAGGAAACAACGAAATTAAGTCATTGCCAAATAAGGCAATTTCAGAGAGCGAGGTGCCCTTTAAAGGAGAGAAAACACAAGAGGGTAATGGAATAAGGGGGCAGCTGAGGGCGTTTCTATGGCGTGATCAGGAAAGACCTGCAAAGAGCTGGAACCCCAGTGAATCAGAAAGCAACCACTGGAAGATTCTGGAGAAAAGCTCTCTGGGCAGAGGGAAGGGGCCTCTGGGCAGAGGGAAGGGGCGGTGGCCCTGAGGCGGATGGAGAGGGTGCACTGGGAGCCCTGAGAGGGATGGTGAGTCCAAAGACAAAGCTGCAGGGAAGGGGATAAGTGATGAACTCATAGGAAAGGGTGGGGTGGTGGGGAGAGGGAGGGGCAGGCCTCCACCCACAGGGACAGCAGAACCAGGGATGCTCATGTGGCTTTCATGTACGCACACACCATGCACCATGTCAAATGCTTTTCATTAACAGGCGCTCAATAAATAGTAGCTGATTGATTATTGTTGGAACAGCTGATTGATTACAGTACATTCCCAGTAAAAACAAATTGTTCTACTAAGAGAAATCATGAAAAAGATGGCTGTCCCATGGAAGAGAGAATTTACCTAATACAGTCATTTATTTTGTGGGAGGCCAAATGGATTACGTCTCATCTACCCTCTATGGATGCCAGGCTAATTTGCACGGCAAAGTCTAATGCCATCCCCTCTGCTCTTTGACAGAAGACAGCCTTAACCTGGAACACAAGACCTTGTGTGGTCTGACCCTTCCATACTTTTTCTCACATATCAGTCAACAAAGTCACCACTTCTCTCCCAGTGGTCCAGCCAAATAAACGGTCTAGTGCTGCAGACATGCCGTGCCATCTCTGCGTTTGCTCACGCTATTTACTCTACCTGGAGTGTGCTTATCCTATGCCTCCAACTAGCTGCCATTTCATCTAAGAAGCCTCTTTTACTGCCCTGCCTATACTGACTGTCCTCTTCCCTTCCCCTCCCCACCTTGTCCTCACTGTCACCTGTGCGTATTTTTTACACCATTGTTTAGGAATGAACTTTATCATCACCGGATCACAGGCTTCTGCTGGACACAGGATTGGAGCAAACAAACCTGTATCCTTAATATGTAGGAGTAAATCTTGATATGAGATAGATATTCAATAAATAGTTAAAAGTAAATGGACTTATCTACGCTTTGGTGTCATGTTTCCGACCCCAAATGGAAATGAGTGTGCCTGGCTTCGTGTCCTCATAGTACCTATGCATTGTTTTATTTTTATAGCTGTAGCAACCTCTAAAGATTTATCATGAGTGGGAATGCGTTCTACTTATGCTGGTATTCTCAGTACCTGAGAAAGGAAGTTGGCACATAACAAATATTTGGTGAATGTACAAATACTTGAGAAGTATCATTCAATTTACTTTATATTATGTCTGTTTTAAACCAATCTTTAAAATCAAACGTCATCCAAGAAAATGCATGATAAGATCATGCAAAAATCTTATATTCAGAAGGACGCGAATCATTTAATTCTTTAAATATTCATAGTTTACCTTGCCTTCTTATTAGGGCGTTGCTTTGGTGAGTGCAAGGGAAATCATTTAAAATTATAATTAGAAGAGTCTTCTGGCAAAAGAAGAGGAAAACAAGTTTACACAGTGTTGAAAGTTATAAACAAATTCCAGGTCTCAATTGTTGAGTACCACAGCATTAGTCAGAGGAACAAAATAAAAATTATAACCTGCCTTAGAGAACATAGCCTACAGCCCAACTGATGAGACTGTGGCTTGTTTACACAGCAGTGCAAATATTTTTAGGACTTAAAAAGTCAAGGCAATTTTTGAACGTAAGTTACAATGAAATATTCCTGGGTGTATCAGCTGATTTGGCTTTGTTTCATTGGAACATGATACTTTTATGATAAAGTCAGAATGCGTTCAAACTATTTGAGCAACATTCTCATAATCCTTCATTAATGTCACATCAGTCTGAATTCCTAAAATTTGGGATTAATAAATATAAGGCTGAAACAATGACCTACTGAGCAAGTGTTACTCAGAGTGGACTTTGGTCCATCACTTAATGGAAATATCTATAAGCAAGGAAAACGGTATTTGTGAAAATAATCCTATAAGAACTTTTTTCCTGAAGATTTCATTTGCGTGTTTTTTTTTAACAGCAATGATTTATTGAAACAAATACACTTGAAGTGTGTGTTACATCATTCTGAGACCCGAGAGCATTAATACTAAAAGAACCCGCAAACGCAAAGGAGTTAACATTCACTGCCCTACCCTTGGACCTTGGGACCAGTATGAGGTCCCGGGATGAGATGTGAAGGATTAAAAGGCATAAGAAGTCAGCCTTTGTAGTTGGAGAAGACAAATACAAATTTGAGGATAAAAATAATAGTGAGAGGAATAAAAGTACTAATGGCTAAAAACAACCGACTGCTTACCACCAAAAGCATGGTCCTATCCCAAGCCCTTGGTTTGAAATCATTTAATCCTGAGGTGCATACCTTTATCACTCCATTTCACAGATACAGAAATGGAAGTCCAAGGTCACACAACGGAAAGTGGCAGAGCCATCATTTGAACGTTCGTGACGAGGCTCTAAATCCTGAATGCCCTTTGTATCAGCACCTATAAAATGTCGTAAAAGTAAAAAACTGTACTGGAGGCTCTTTACAAGTAGGGACCATGACTATAAAGCATCTTTGCCTCTGTGAATTATGTACCACAGTGCTATGAAAATAAGTGCGTAATTATTTAAAGTTTAGTTCATAGCACCCAATCTCATGCATCAGTTTTAATTTTCCAGGTATCTCCAGCTACTTTGGCATGAACAGACTTCCTTAGGGAATTCTGTTCATGCAATTCCACCCCTCTCATGTGAATAAAGAGAACAAACCTGTTAAGATACAGCTTTATAGGGGTGCCTGGGTGGCTCAGTCGGTTAAGTCTCCGACTTCGGCTCAGGTCATGATCTCACGGTTCGTGGGTTCGAGCCCCGCATCGGGCTCTGTGCTGACAGCTCAGAGCCTGGAGCCTGCTCCGGATGCTGTGTCTCCCTCTCTCTCTCTCTGACCCTTCCCCGCTCACACTCTGTCTCTGTCTCTCAAAAATAAATAAACATTAAAAAAATCAACTAAAATAAAGATACAGGTTTATAAACTCCTACATGGAGAAGAGTTACGTGCTCCTTATATAACTTTTACCTACCTACACATTCCATCTCTCTTTGGTAAAGTGCCAACAAAAGATGAGAACCATCCAGTGTAGTTGTAGGATAACAATGGTCCTGTGTCGTCAAGAAAGATGTGGCTGCCCCTTTTCTTAGCATCCTTCTTCCCTTACACTTCTGTCTTCCTATCTTTTCATCAAAGATACCATTTTGACAGTCTATTTCCACGAAGAGTATGTAAGCATATGTATTCATTTATAATTTAATAATCAGTGGGATTTCAAACCTTGTTGCTTAAACTGATCAGTTATATTATCTTAGCCAAGAATCATTTGATAGCAGCTAGCTAACCCCCAAAGGGGAATTTCTTCCAAAGACATAGAAATATTTCATAGAGGCTAATGGCAATAAGTGTAGCTGGACCTCAAAAAAGAGGAACCAAAACCCAAGATCTCAATTTGTATTTGTTTGGCGCTTTCTTCAGCCTCTGCTCAGACCAATGTTTCTACTTCTCAAGTGTCAGATGGCAGCCGGCCACCCAGAAGCCTCACCCTCCAGTCTGCATCAGGCAATGCCAGGTTCACACAGGTTCAACTTACAGGCTGGTGGGCTACATCAACCTCACATCCTGGACTTGGAGGGCGACTCTGCAGGGTTCAGGAGAACAACTAGGAGAGGTTTGCACTGTGCTCTCACATGTCTGTATATTAGAACCACCCAGGGAACCTCCGCAGATCAATCCTGATGCCACATATTCAATCCAAAGATCTCAGGAGTGAGATTCAGCGTCAGTTTTTCTAGCTCCCCAAGTGATACCAACGCACAGCCAAAGTGTGACAAACAGTGCTGAGACCAAGTGAGGGCCTCGGACCAATACCACCAAACTCTCCAGGAGCCTGTTAGACAGACAGAATCCCCCAGGACTACTGGATCACAGTCTGCATCTTAACAAAGCCCCCTGGAGATTTCTGTGCATGGTAGAAGCCGAGAAGCATTGCTTCAGATGCATGACAGAACTAGTAGGAAGTGATTGCCATAACTGGTGGAGTTGTATTTTCACTAAAAGGCTGTGTGTCACTTCTTATTTGTCTATGATTCAGTTAACCAAACTAAAAATGTTGACATATGTTTGCATATAAGAAAATATCCGAGGGGCACCTGGGTGGCTCAGTCAGTTCAGCATCCGACTTCGGCTCAGGTCATGATCTCGCAAAATTAAATAAAAACATTAAAAAGAAAAGAAAATATCTGAATTAAGGAAGCATTTATGCTCTCTCAAAATTAAATAAAAACATTTTAAAAAAGAAAAGATCTGAATTAAGTAAGCGTGTATGCATTTATCCAACACATATTTGTAAAATCAAAACCATGTGATGGCTACTGTACCAGAAATTGTAGACTTTCAGTCTCCAACAAATGAAAAAATAGACTTTCTATGCCCAGGATGTAAGACGGTAATCCTTATGCACACTGTATGTTGTTGACTGAAATTCAGGTCTTTTGTTCTTTCTTAAGAATCAATTTCTAATATTTATCTACCAATATCAACATACATCTCCTGAAAATATGAATGAGATGTGTCCTAGATGAACGCTCTATTTACTTATTTATTTCTGAAACGTGTACAGGTTCTGTGAAAGGACATACCGGAAAATCAAGGAGGGGGCGTGGGCGGTTGGTGACAAAGACAAACGTGGGCACAAGTTGCTGCAAAGGGGAAATGAGAGAGTGGACGCACACGAGTCAGTGCACAGCACCTAACACAGCCCCGCCACGCTGTTGGTCATTAAGGGAAGGCTCTTCTTTTCATGCCCGTGGTTTTTCCTTGTTTAACTCAGAAGCCCTTTTAGCTTGACTTAAATACAGCTGTTGTGCCTTCTCTTGAATTATGGGTATTTGAGGAAAAGACGCTTACATGGAGACCTCGTGTTGGAGCTTCTGGCTTCAGATCTGCTTCAGATTCTGTCTCCGTCTCTCTCTGTCCCTCACCCACTCGCACTCTCTCTCTCAAAAATAAACATTAAAAAAAATTATTTAATAAAATAAAAAAAAGAAAAACTCACAATACAGAAACCCCCATATGTAGTGTGTGGGGGTTGGGGAAGAAAGGAAGGAAGTGAAGACAACTTAAAATACAGTGACTATAGTTATAATAATATGTTATATTCTTGAAATTTGCTAGGAGAATAAATCTTAAGTGTTCCTACCACACACAGAGAAAGGTAACTACATCAGGTGATGGATGTGTCCGTCAGCTTGACTGTGGTACTCATTTCACAATTTGTACCTATATCAAAATACCACATATCAGGCATTTAGTTAAGGTTGCTGGTCAGCTGATTTTAAATAATTAAATAATTTTCTAGAAATTTTCTACTGTACTTTTTTTTTTCAAATTTCTTGCCATGGCTATTTTTGATAACTTCCTGGGAACTTTTAAATAACTGTAGAATTTGTCATAATGCTCCATTTTTTTCTTCCTCATATTGACAATCCTAGACCTGGCTGGATTTGCCAAGCATCTGTCAATTTTATTAATCTACTCAAAGAACCTATTTGGATAAACTTTGTCTATATAGAGTCAATCACTCAATATTTATATTCAATTTAATTAATGTCAATTCATATTTATCATTGTCTACCTACATTCTTTGCGATGTGCTCATGTTTCTCTGACTTCTGAGATGGTTATGGTTCACTGACTTTTCACTTTTCTTTTTTAGTAATGTACCTGTGGATAAAAATGTCCTTCCAAGTACAGGTTTGACAACATTGGGCAACTTTTGATATATCTTTTCTTTTTTAAGATTTTTTAACATTTTATTTTATTTTTTGAGAGACAGAGAGAGACAGAGCGTGAGCAGGGGAGGGGTAGAGAGAGAGAGGGAGATACAGAATCCAAAGCAGGCTCCAGGCTCCCCACTGTCAACACAGAGCCCGATGCGGGCCTCGAATTCATGAACCACGAGATCACGACCTGAGCCGAAGTTCGACATTTAACCGACTGAGCCACCCAGGCGCTCCTGATATATCAAAGATATGAATCCTTTGCATGTGGTTAAGACTGACTTTATTTTTGTACTTAGACAGCCTATGGTTAATTTTTGTATGTGCTTCAGATGAACTTAGGAAATGAGGTCAAGTTTGCTAATCATGCTGTTCAAATCCCCAACTCCTAATTTTTTTTCTGCTTGTTCTAACATTTTCTGAGGGAGGTAAGTTAAAGTTTTCTTCTAAGCTTGTGAAGTTGGCTGTTTTCCATTTTACTTGTATTATTATTTATTTTGAAGCTAGAATATTAGTTACCTCCATATTGTTACATCTTTCCATGAAATAATTTTTCGGTAGGAAATGCTATTATTTATTATTTATACAGTCTATTTTGATTTCTCTTAGTATAACTAAGCCAGTTTTCTGTTTAGTCTTATAATAGTTCTTTTCCCACTTCTTTACTTTCAATTGTTACCTTTAAGGTGTATCTGTCTGGATGTCATACAGTCATATATTGTATCTAATTCAATATTGTCAAGTGGAATATTTTGACTATATACGTTTTGCTGATTTTAATTGGTTTACTGATATGTTTGGGTTGATGTCTATCATATTACTATTTATAACCTATTTGACCTATCCATTTAGTACTATTCCTGTTTTTGTTTTCTTGCCTTCATTTGACAAGGGACAGCTTTTTCCTCTTTTGCAGGCTCTGAACTCTAGCTTCTCTGTCCTTAGCATCATGAAAACGCTAGAGGAAAAAAAAAAATCTTTACTTTTCAGCTATTTTAAGCGTGGCTTCTTAGACTCTTGCCCTGGGTGGCTAAATCAGCAAATAACTCAAAAAAAGTGAGTATTGGGCTCATTTCTTTGTGCCTCTCTTTTCCCTAGGTTCCTTGTTCCTGGGTCTCAAGACAAGGTTCAACTCCAAGTTTTCTCTTTCAAGCTCCAAGGCGCTGCAGAGAGCCCAGGTGCTTTCTCTGCCTCTCGTCAGCTGCTCTCGCTTGGCCTGAGTGCCTGGTCGGCTGTCCCCATGTCAGCAGTCGCCAGGCGCCACTATGGGAACAGGGACACAGCACAGTGAGTCTGGCTCATGCCGGTGTCCCTTCTTGCTTGGGCCATGGCCCTTCCAGTTCTGACTGCTTCAGGAGCAAATACCCTCAAACATTTTTTTTTTTTTTTTACCAATTTTGTATGACTATTCTAGTTCTCAGAAGGAACACTGTCACTACAGACTATCCCACCACAACTGGGGGATGGTTTTATGTCATAAATTGGAAACAGTAACATTCCCTACCTTGTTCTTCACACACACTCCCTGGATAACTGGCAGCTATTTAGAGGCGGGGGGAAAGGTAACAAAAAAGGTCTAGACAGGTAAGAACCCTTCCAAATTCCAAAACGCTTGGAGGGTTTTTTAATGGTGTGGTGAAATAAAATGCCACGAGATGGGATTCTAGTCTTCCCAACCACTGCCAAGCTGTTCCCTTAAAAAAAAAATTATTAGATCTTTACCCTTTCCTTTTTATTGCTTATCATCATCTTGTGCTATATTCTGCACAATTAGTGTCCAATGATTTGATCATATGACTTACATTATTACCCTATACTTTATTACTGAGTGCAATATTTGTTTTATGTGAATTATTACACTCTATGTAAACTGTACAATAATATATTTGATTTCTGAAAAACTGAGTAGATCATGAAGAGTCTAGTATACCTCTGCCCCCAGCAAAGTGTCCTGTATTCACATATCACACTAGTATATCTGTTAAAATTATTGAAACAATACTGCACTAGGATTAAGTAAAGTCTGTCGTTTGCATTAGGGTTTACTCTCAGTGTGGTATGTTCTATGGTTTTAGTAGTGAATAATGTCATGAATCTGTCATTACAAAATCATCTCACTGCCCTAAACATACCTTGTGTTTCACCTATGTATCCTTCTCCTTCCCCCAAAAGGCAACCACTGACTTTATTACTGTCTCCACAGTTTTGTCCTTTCTAGAATGCCACACACTTGGAATCATACAGTACATAGCCTTTTCAGACTGGCTTTTTTCACTTAGCAATATCCACTTAATGTTCATCCCTGTCTTTTCGTGGCTTGATGGGTCTTTTCTTTTGAGTACTAAATAATATGCCATTGTATGGATGTACCAAAGTTTGTTTATCCATTGACATACTGTAGGACCTTCTGGCTGCTTCCACATTTTGGCAATATGAACAAGCCTGCTATAAACGTTCATGTGCAGGATTGTGTGTGCATATAAGTTTTCAACGCATTTGGGTACCTACCAAGGAGAATGACTGCTGGATCATATGGTATGAGTATGCTTAATTTAGTAAGAAACTGCCAAGCCATATTCCACAGTAGCTGTACCATTTTGCATTACCACCAGCAATGAATGAGAGAGTTCCTGCTTTTCCACAGCCTTACCACAGCCTTACCAGCATTTGGTGGTGTCAATGTTTTGGATTCTAACAACGCCAATAGGTACATAGAGGTGTTTCATTGTTGTTTAAATTAGCAATGCCCAAAGGACCCATGTTGTTGAGCATCTTTTCATATTCCATCTGAATATCTTCTTTGCTGATGAGTCTGTTCAGACTCTTTGCCCATTTTTCAGTTGGGTGGTTTGTTTTCTTAGGATTGAGTTTTTGCATATTTTGGGTGCAAGTCTTTTATCAAGTATGCGTTTTATAAATATTTCTCCTAGTCTATGCTTTGTTTTCTTCCTTCTCTTTAACATCACTGTTTTAAAACGTTAAGATGATATTACCAGCTACACTATCCACACGCTTTGTTCCTTTACTTTTCATCTCATTCTGTGGGAACTTACAATTTTCACTGTTTACAGAGATCTTCAGATTCTCAAATGGAGACTCTGATTTCTTGAATCTGGAGATTAAAATGTCAAGATACATACAAATATATAGAGCTATGTTCTATTTACACCAAAAACATTCTTAAAGATTACCCTTTGGCTTTATATCTTGCACAATACAATTTACATACATAGGTTTTTTTAGATGTACTTACTGTGTAGTTATTATTTTTTCCCAAGTTATATTTTTGTATAAGATTATTAAATCAGATGTTTCCTTTGTCAAGCATTTACATTTGAATTCTGGGTTATAGAATTAATTTCTTTCATTTAATTACTTGTCCATGAGGCATATTACCAGATACTGCATATGTTTACATGTATCCAATCTTTTTAAAGTGCAAATAATACTCTTCACAAAAGTAAGAAATTGATCAGTCACAGGAGAAAAACAAGAACAGTGAACATATCCTGAAGAATTATTTTTTTAAAAAGTCATGCTATAGTATAGAGTAGTTAAAAGGTAGGCTATAGCTGAGATAGTCCAGGTGATTTAGCTTTTTATAAAACAGATATTATTTTAGGAAACCTGGTATTTTGTAACATGCTGGGTCCTAGCGTCCATACTACAAAGATGATCCTAAGCACAATTTGACAGGCACAGAACAGGCCCTGGGTCCTAACAGCCAGCTTGTCTTTTAGAAATATAATTCTGCACAGGCTGTGGTTACTCCAGCCTATAAAATATGGGGGCAGGGGGCACCTGGTGCCTCAGTCAGTTGCCTCAGTCAGTTGAGCTTCTGACTCTTGATTTTAGCCCAGGTCATGATCCCAGGGTTGTGGGATTGAGCCCATGTTGGGCTTCGCAGTGAGTGTGGAGCCTGCCTGGAATCTCTCTCCTCCCTCTGAGCCTCTCACCTGCTCTCTCTCTCTCTGTCTCTCTAAAATAAAAATAACTAAATAAAAATTTAAAAATAAACTGTGGAACTTAAAAGGAGGATTGTAGGTTGAAAAGAACACTTGATAATATGCTCTCAATGTTAAAGAGATTAAATTTACTCTGCCCATCTCTTCATTCTTAAAATGAGTATTTTAAAGCTGGTGGTTAAGTCCAGAATTTGAGGAATTAGTGCCAATTAAGGCATATCCTACATGGTTATTAATAATATGCTGCTGATCTGCCTGAAAAAATGAAGCAGACACAGATGCTTCCCGAGTTAGTATCAGCGTTTGCAAAGGAAGGTCATGTCCGTTTCCGTGGCGCTGGCGGTCTCAGGGTTGGAAGGGACCATGGGTTTGGCTTCCAGACCGGGCCCAGTGGAGGGTGCAAGCAGGCTGCAGCACGCGGGGTAGTGATTTAGTCTCCTCTAACAAAACCAGCTAACTCATTCTTGGGGGATATTTGAATAGTAGTTTCTGCTTATGGAAGCATTACAAATCCATTACCGAATTCAATCTTAACAACTTAGAAGAGAAAAATAAGTTACTGTCCCTATTTTATATATGGGAAGAGAGAGAGAGAGATGGAGAGAGAGAGAGAAAGGACTTGCCCAGGGTTGTACAGTGTGCTACCACTGAGTTAAGGCATTTGGTCCAGGTTCCTTCCATCCTTATTCTTCGTTTGTGCAGAGCAATAATCAGGAAGCCCTGGACACTGGTCACATCAGGTCTTCTTAAAACCCTTTCGCTATTCTAACAGGATAATGCCAAAGCGTTGAGTTACCCAGCTCAGTTTTGTATTATCTCATTTAAAGGACCATCTGAGGTTTTCATCAGTATGTTGAGTCTCAGAGACTTGATTTGTTTCTGGGAGGGGGTGGGGTGGGGGAAATTCCTGAAACACACAGAAACCTGCATATGAAAGTGTTAGGACTACCTCTGCAGTTACAAGAGTGAGAAACCTGATGGATGCAAGCATTGAACAGAGAACTGAAAACTAGCCTGCTCAGTGGAATAGCATATTATTTACCTTTGAAATGGAATGAATGGTTTCAGCTTGCTTATCGCTTTTCAGGAAAGGAAACAAAAGTCCCACCCACAACCACACCTTCTAGCAAGTCCAACGGTCTCTGAACACAGCCGGATCCTCAGAGCATGATGTTCCTAAAGAACTGTTCCACGGCGCTGGGTTTCCAGTTAATGTGCACTTGAAGATTATTAAATCTCAAGTACTAACATCTAGTCCCATCGAAATAAGATTCAGGATTGAGCAAAGGAGAGCGGATGAATCTTCCCATCCTGATGTTCAGATGTTTAACTGGGGCTGTGGACAGTGCCCCCTGGGAGTACAACAAAGCCGATTTTAAACTTGGAAGGTTTCCTTTTTCATGAATGTGAGATCATACACAAGAAGAAGTAATATGTGACTTCAAAAAATCTTTAGGGATGTAGGTCTGATCATCTCTATAAATACCGTTTTATGCTTTAATGAAAAAAATAAACTGAGTTATGATGAGTTCTATTGTATTACTTTTTTATTTACTTCATCTTCAGATTGAGGAATCTACTGGTCAAAACACTCTGTTACTTGGATTTAAAGTATTTTGCAATTTAATGCGACAGAGCAGGTGAGAGGGGAAAATATAAAAATAATTAAGACACAAGGTTGCAAATAGGAAAATAATAGCCACATGTGTTCATATTATCAAATTACTGAATGCACTTGGAATTGCACTGTCAATACAGAACTTTACCTTTGGAAATACTTTATTGGTTATTCCCTTGTTGCAATATGGAAACACCCACGATTACAAGCACCGTATCATTTGAGGTCTCATATCGTAGCATCCTGATTTTATCTGCAACTTGCTCTATGCCCACTGGGTTCACTTGCTTTTTCCCCTTTCCTGCCATCTGCCAACTATGTTTCTACAGAGGCAAATGAGGGTCAGAGTAATAAATTTCATTCTCCAAGGTTTCCAGACTGGGAATAAGTATCACATCCCCCCCTACTTGTCAGGAAATAAAATTGCAACACAAAAGCATTTTTTGGTAATGTGAACCTTTGGTGATGTGATGATGAAACACCAGCAAAATAGTCTTGATTTGTTTCTAATAGCATTTCTTGCTTTGAGAATTAAGTGCACCATTATCGGGCCTGCACAAGATTATTTAATAGAACCGTGGTTCTCCATCTCTTTTTCTACTATAGAAACTCAAAACATAGCAATTGAAAGAGGCAAAAAACACACAAAAAAATTCTTAAGGCATGCTTATGGTTCTATGCTTTCATCCAAGTCTTAGATACCATGCTGTGGCTGAAATAATTAAATTAAAAAGAAGGAGAAATTTTTTTTCAGTTAAGAGTCTCTCACAGTGGGAAAAGGAACATTAAAATATAGCAGTCAAGGGGCGCCTGGGTGGCTCAGTCGGTTGAGCATCTGACTTCAGCTCAGGTCATGAACTCGCGATTTGAGTACGAGCCCCGCGTCGGGCTCTGTGCTGACAGCTCAGAGCCTGGAACCTGTTTCAGATTCTGTGTCTCCCTCTCTCTCTGCCCCTCCCCTGCTCATGCTCTGTGTCTCTCTGTCTCTCAAAAATAAATAAAATGTTAAAAAAAATTTAAAATACAGCAGTCAAACTTGGAAATCCTCTACTTTATTCTAGAAAACCCAATAAAAAGTACACATTGATTAAAACAAAACACCTTAAGTTCTGACCTCCATGATATTTTTTCCTCACACTTAAAGATTCCGGTACTGTGATTCTGCAGTTTTGTTAATGATTAATTTGTGTAATTTCTAGAAGCAGATATGCTGGATGAAATCCAATCTCTTCAGAAAACAAAGACCATTCCTTAAAAAAGAATAGCATCAGAAAAATTCATTTATCTTTAATAACAATAAAAGGTACTCTGTTACTGGGGAGAAAATAGATTGACATAAAACAATTTGGAGCTACTTGCATGGAACGTAGGCATCACTGACCTTGATTTCATTATTACCATTGAATCATCTGATACTCTCAGCCAATCTGATAATTTTCAACAGCCTACCAATCGCATGAATCACGAATCGTAAGAAATCAGAAAAAAAACCAGAATATCTTACACGTTCTTAAAGGTTTTTACCAATTTCATTGTGCAGTTTTTTGCTGAAGCTAATATAAGAAGTATTAAATGTGTCTATGCTCCTGACTTTGCTGGATAAGAAAAATAAAGAAAAAAATCAGTACTTTCCTGAGTTCCAGACGAATACCATATTGTTTTGCTAACCTTTGTCTCCCTAAGTTTTGGTTGCCATCTCTGAAAACCAGACCGCTGAATGAAATTGGTACTCTTTTGATTGTGCAGAAAATTCTTCATGTATTTCAAAGCCTTCTTGGCAGAGGCGAGGTGTTTGTGTATGCTGCTGTTATTGTGTTTAACTGTGTGGGAGCCTGATATCTGGTAGGGATCAGAGTACCAAGAGAAGGGTACGCGTTATTAAAATAAATGCAATATTCATCTCTGCAAATACTCGAACACAACAAAGTAATGGTCAGACTACCAAGCAGCACTCTCTAACCTCAGACCCTATCAGAAGGTACGCTGCTATAGGAAATAAGACAGATGCAATAAAATGAAAACGAAGAGAATGAAGAACATGGGCAAAAAATCAAATAGGCAACTATCTATGTGACTAAATGTCATTGTTCGGTCAATACTAATTTTGGTAATATTAAAATGAAAAATAAGATGCTGACTTTGATTCAAACACGATTTACAGAAATTAAATATATAAGCATACTTAATAACGCCCAAGGGAAGGATCCTTAAAACATTAGGTCCAATATGTTCTTAGTCCACTTATTTTGTTAAATTCCTCCATCAGGATGTCTTAAGGCCAGTAACTAATTATTTTGAAATAAAACAACTTGAAAAATCCCAGTAATTCTGCACGGGTCTCTTAAATAGATGGAGTTTACTTACATACACTATGCAATGTGAATATCTACTCAGAAGACCCATGTTGTTCCAAAATTGTATTTCATTTGCATGGTATCTCTTAGATTACACAAGTTAAATCTATTTAAATTGCAAAATTGTTACATATATATAGCAACGCTTAAAGCTTTCTATTTTCACTTCCGCTTTTACTGCAAACATGAGAAGGATGCCATCAGCAAGGTACTATCTGAAGACTCATAGATGTTGGAGCTAATAAATTGCTTTTAAAAGCAATAAATATTGATTATTTTATAATGGTTGTCTCTCTATAATATATATGCACTCTGCTTTAAAGAAAATTTTAAAATTTAAACAGGTGGTAGCAAATGGGCATTAGCTAACAGAAATTTAGCACCCAAAACTATTCCTTTCTGGATTTTCTAATGTGCCTAGCTTTTGAGTTTTACTGGTAGCCCAATAACTGACTAATACACTCTCATGTTTCATATATTTTTGTAGGAGGAGAAGGTAATTGGGGCTTACCCAATTGTGAAGCCAGTTCTCTGAAAGCTTCCTGACTACTGAAAGAGAAAATTAAATGAATTTGGTGATGGGAAGAATTACCTACTAATTATCTGGCTATTTTTACACTGGGCCATAATTTATCTTAGTTCCTAGCAACCAAATGCTGATAAATATAATCAAGTCATTGTTATTCTTTGCATGAAGCAGATTTTCTCTCTTAAAAAATGTTAATTCCAGTAGAGAAAAGACACACTGTTATATTAGTTTCAGGTGTACAATACAGTGTTTCAACAGCTGTATACATTACTCAGTGCCCACTGTGATTGTATAATCTGACTCCTCATTACATCAATCTGACTCCACATTTCACACATCCACTCCCATCGGTAACCATCAGTTTGTTCTCTATAGTTAAGAGTCTTTTTTTAGTTTGTCTTTTTTTTGTGTATTCATCTGTTTTGTTTCTTAAATTCTGCATATGAGTGAAATCATATAGTATTTGTCTTTCTCTGACTTATTTCACTTAGCATTGTACTCTCTAGCTCCATCCATGCCTTGCAAATGGCAAGGTTTCATTCCTTTTGATGGCTGAGTAATATTCTATTGAAAATATTCTGAGTAACATTTTATATATATACATATACATATATATATATACACACACATACATATATATGTATTTATGTGTGTGTGTATATATATATGTATATATATATGTATGTGTGTGTGTGTGTATATATATATATATATATATATATATATATATATATATATATAAAAAACATCTTCTTTATCCTTTCATGGGCAGCTTTCATAATTTGGCTTTTGTAGATAATGCTGCTATAAGCACACGGGTGCATGTATCCCTTTGAATTAGTGTTGTTGTATTCTTTGGGCAAATACCCAGTGTGCGATTACTGGATCCTAGGGTAGTTCTATTTTTCACTTTTTGAGGTATCTCCAGACTGTTTTCCACAGTGGCTGCAACAGATTGCATTCCCACCAAAAGTGCACAAGGGTTCCTTTCTTTCCGAATCCTTACCAAAGCCCGTTGTTTCTTGTGTTTTTTACTTCAGCCATTCTGGCAAGTGTCAGGTAATATCTCATTGTGGTTTTGTTATGCATTTCCCTGATGATGAATGATATTGAGCATCTTTTCACGTGTCTGTTAGCCATCCGGATGTCTTCTTCAAAGAAATGTGTATTCATGTCTTCTGCCCATTTCTCAATTGGGTTATTTGTGTGTTTTTTTCTGTTTGTTTGTTTTGAGTTGTACAAGTTCTTTATATGTTTTGGACACTAACCCTTTATCTCTATGTCATTTGCAAACATCTTCTCCCATTCTTCATGTTGTCTTTTAGTTTTGTTGATTGTTTCCTTTGCTGTGCAGGTTTCTTTCATTTTGATGTAGTCCCAATAGTTAATTTTTTCTTTTTTTCTCTTGTCTCAGAAGATATATTTAAAAAATGTATATTTGTATAGTTGATGTCAGAGAAATTACTGCCTGTGCTCTCTTCTAGGATTTTTGTGGTTTCAGGTCTCACATTTAGATCCTTAATCCATTTTTACTTTATTTTTGTGTATGGCGTAAAGAATGGTCTAGTTTCACTCTTTTGCATGTAGCTGTCCAGTTGTCCTCTAACATCACGGTCTTATCCCATTGAATCTTTTTTCCTCTTTTGTGGACGATCAATTAACCATACAGTTATGGATTTATTTCTGGGCTTGGTATTCTGTTTCATTGATCTATTTTTGTGCTAATATCATACTGTTTTGATTACTAAACCTTTGTAGTATACCTTGAAATCTAAGATTGTGATACCTCCAGTTTTGTTCTTTTTCAAGACAGTTTTGGCTATTTGGGATCTTTTATGGTCATGTACAAATTTTAGGACAGTTTGTTCTAGTTCTGGGAAAAATGCTTTCGGTATTTTGATAGGGGCCACATTAAATATAGATTGTTTTGGGTAGTATACACATTTTGACAATATTTGTCCTTCCAATCCATGAATATGGAATCTCTTTCCCTTTGTTTGTGTCGTCTTCAGTTTCTTTCATCCATATTTTATAGTTTTCAGAGTATAGGTCTTTTACCTCCTAGTTAAGTTTATTTCTAGTCATTTTCTTATTTTTGGTGCAACTGTAAATGGGATTGTTTTCTCAATTTCTCTTTCTGCTACTCCATTATTAATGTATAGAAATCCAATGGATTTATGTGTATTTATTTTGTATCCTGTGACCTTAATGAATTCATTTATTACCTCTGGTAGTTTGTTGGTGGGGTCTTTAGGGTTTTCTATATACAGTATTATCTCATGTGCAAATAGTGAACATCATACTTCTCTACCAATTTGGATGCCTTTAATTATTTTTTCTTATCTGATTGCTGTGGCTAGGACTTCCAGTATTATGTTAAATAAAAGTGGTGAGAGTATACATCCTTGTCTTGCTCCTGATGTAAGGTGAAAAGCTTCATTTTTTTCACCATTGCCTATGATATTAGCTGTGGGTTTTTTTATATAGGGCCCTTATTACACTGAGGTATGCTCCCTCTAAACTTACTTTGTTGAGGATTTTATCACGAAGGGGTGACGTACTTTCTCAAATGCTTTTTCTGCATCTATTGAAATGACATGTGGTTTTTATCCTTTCTCTTGTTGATGTGTTGTATCACATTGACCAATTTGTGAATATTGAACCATACTTGTACTTCAGGAATAAATCCCACTTGATTGTGCTGAGTGAATTTTTAAATATATTGTTGCACTTAATTTGCTAATGTTTTGTTAAGTATTTCACATATATGTTCATCAGAGTTGTTGGCCTATAGATCTCTTTTTTTGGAGTGTCTTTATCTGGTTTTTGTATCAGGGCAATGCTGACCTCATAGAATGAATCCAGAAGTCTTCCTGTTCTGTTTTTTGGAATAGTCAGAAAAGAATAGGTGTTAACTCTTCTTTAAATGTTTGATAAAAATCACCTGTGAAGCCATCTGATACTGGACTTTTGCTTGTTGGGAGTTGAATTTTGTTTTGTTTTGTTTTTACTGTCAATTCCATTGCTGGTAATTGATCTGTCCAAATTTTCTTTCTTCTTCATTCAGTTTTGGGAGTTTCTATGTTTCTAGAAATGTATTCATTTCTTCTACGTTGTCCAATTTGTTGGCATATAATTTTCCATAATGTTCTGTTATACCCTTTGTATTTCTGTGGTGTCAGTTGCTGTTTCTCCTCTTTCACTTCTGATTCTGAGTCCTTGATTTTTTAATGAGTTTGGCTAGACGGTTAGTAATTTTGTTGATCTTTTTAAAGAACCAGCTCCTGGTTTCACTGATCGGTTCTACTGTTTTTTTTTTGTTTTGTTTTGTTTATAATTTCTATTTCACTTATTTCTTTCTGCTCTAATCTTTATTATTTCCTTCCTTCTACTGGTTTGGGGTTTTGTCTCTTCTTTTTCTAGTTCTGGTAGGTGTAAAATTAGATTGTTTATTTGAGATATTTCTTGCTTCTTGAGGTAGGCTTGTACTGCTATAAACTTCCCTCTTGGAACAGCTTTTGCTGCATTCCAAAGATTTTGGACTCTTGTTAATTCATTTTCAGTTACCTCCATACATTTTTTTTATTTCCTCTTTTATTTTTTGGTTGACCTATTCACTGTTTAGTAGCATGTTATTTAACTGCCATGTAAGTGTGCTATTTCCAGATTTGTTTCTTGTGGTCGATTTCAAGTTTCATAGTATTGTGGTTGCAAAAGATGCATCACATGCCTTCAATCTTTCTGAATTTGTTGAGATCTGTTTTGTGGCCTAATATGTGATCTATTCTGAAGAATGTTGAATGTGCACTTGAAAAGAATGTGTATTCTGCTGTGTTAAGATACAACGTTCTCTATATATCTGTTAGATCCAGCTGGTCCAAAGTGTCATTCAAAGACACTGTTTCCTTGTTGATTTTCTGTTCGGATGATCTATCCATTGATGCAAGTGGGGTGTTAAAGTTCCCTATTGTTATTGTCTTACTATCAATTACATTTTTTGTTTGTTATTAGCTGCTTTATGTATTTGGGTACTTCCATGTTGGGTGCATAGTTATTTATAATTATTATACCTTTTGTTGGATTGTTCCCTTTATGATTACATAGTGTCCTTCTTTGTCTCTTGTTACAGTCTTTGTTTAAACTGTATTTTGCCCAACAGAAGTATTGCTACCCCAGCCTTCTTTTCACTTCCATCTGCATGATAAATGCTTATCCATTCCTTCACTTTCAAACTCCAGGTGTCTTTAGGTCTGAAATGTGTGTCTTGTAGGCAGCATATACATGGGTCTTGCATTTTTATTTATTCCGTCACCCTCTGTGTTTTGATTGGAGCATTCCGTCCGTTTATATTTGAAGTAATTATTGGTAGACATGTATTAACAGACAGATTTGTTGCCAGACTTGTGGTTGTTTTTGTAGTTCTTCTCTATTCCCTTCTTCTCTTGTTCTCTTCTTTCATGGTTTGGTGGCCTTCTTTAGTAATATACCTGGATTCCTTTGTCTTTATTTTTTGCATATGTATTACTGGGTTTTGATTTATGGTTACCATTAGGTTTGTATATGACATCTTCAGCATATAGCAGTCTATATTAAGTTAATTGTTTCTTAAGTTTGAACTCATTCTTTACTCTTCTCCCTCTACCCCACATTTTCGGTATATGGAGTCATAGCTTACATTTTTTTTTATTTTGTCTATCCCTTGACTGATTTTTATAGATATAGTTAATTTTACTGCTTTTGTGTTTCCTAATTTTCTGACTCCTAATTATGGTCTTTCCTTTCAACTCAAAGAGTTCCCTTTAACATTTATGGTAGAGCTGGTATCATGGTCATGAATTTCTTTACTTTGGTTCATCTGGGAAACCCTTTAGCTCTCCTTCTTATTCTGAATGATAGCCTTGCTGGATAGTTTTTTTGGCTTCACGTTTTTGGGTTTTTTTTTTTTTTTCTTTCAGCACTTTGAATATATTAGGCCACTCTCTTCTGGCCTGCAAAGTTTCTACTAAAAAATTATCTGATGACTTTATGGGGTTTCCATTGTATGTAACTGTTTTCTTTTCTCTTGTTTCTTGTAAAATTCTCTCTTTATAACCACTCTTTGCCATTTTAATCATTATTTGTCTTGTGGGATTTCTTGGGTTGACCTTGTTGGGGGCTCTCTGTGCTTCATGGATCTGGATTTCTGTTTCCTTCCCCAGATTTGGGAAGTTTTCAGCTCCTATTTCTTCAAATAAACTTTCTTCCCCCTTTTCTCTTTCTTATCCTTCTGGAATCCATAAAATGCAAATGTTACTATGCTTGAGGCTGTCACTGAGCTCCCTAAATCCATTTTAATTCTTATTTATTTTTCTCTCTCTTGTTCAGCCTGATTGCTTCACATTACTCTGTCCTCCAGGTCACTGATTTGTTCTGCTTCCTATTTACTATTTATTCCTTCGAATGTATTTTTAATTTCACTTATTGAGCCCGTCATCTCTGATGAGTTCTTTTTTATATTTTCGATCTCTTTGTTAGGGGATCTTACTGAGGTCCTCCACTCTCCTCTCAAGTCCAGTGAGTATCTTTATGACTACTACTTAAAATTCTCTATCAGGTGTATTACTTATCTCTGTTTCATTTAGGTCTCTTTCTGTAACTTTGCCCTGTTCTTTCATTTGGGACATATTCTTCTGTCTCCTCGTTTCATCTAACTCATTGTGTCTGTTTCTATGTGTTAGGAAAGTCAGCTACTTCTTCTGCTCTTGAAACAGTGGCCTTATGAAGATGAGGTCCTGTGGTGCCCTGTAGTGCAATGTCCCCTGTTCACCAGAACCTGGCACTTCAGGCATGTCTCGTATGTGTGTTGTGTGTGCCCCACTGTTGTGGCTGAACCACTTTTGCCTTCAGTCCAGTTGTCTGCAAGGGCTCTCTTTGCCTGTTGTGGGCATTGTTTGGTCCCTGTGTTGTTAATGGGCTGGTATAGGGATGCCTCGGGTTAACCTGAGTCAGCCCAGGCATTTTCCAGAGATATAGTAGCACTGAACTGCAGGAAAATGTGGGGGTGTGGCACAGGGTGCCAGCAAGGTCTGCACTGGTGTGCGGGGACCTGCAGCTGCCAGATCAAGGCAGGCCAGGCTAGAAAGGTGGATTTATAGAAGGAATATGGAGGTGGGACACAGGTATTAACAAGATTTGCCCATGTCTGCTCTGGGAGGGAACCTGGATGAAGGCCTGGCTGGAGGGAGTGTTTCCTCAGAAGAACACTTGGGCAGGGTGGGCTGTTAGCAACCTAAATAGCAAGTGTTGGCACAGTGCTGCTTCCTGCACGTGTCCCTGTGTTTGTGCTGGGAGGTAGGAGAAGGAAATGGTGCCCAGAAGCTCCTTTGTTCCTGGAGAAGTCTCCCAAGGATCCCTGCCCCTCCAGCACATGCCCTTGGATTAGTAAGCAAATCTGCCTCCTGTATATCCCAGGCATTTTTCAAACTGCTATTTCTGTGCTCTATCTCCCCGGAGCTATTTGTCATGCTATCTTTTTAGCAGGACTCAGTTTTCTCTCACCCTCCTGACTCTCCCAGGAGCCTGCTGATTTTTAAAGTTCTAGGTTTGAAACCCCACTGGTTCTAAGAACTTGTGAAATTTGCCCCTTCTGTTTTGCAAAGCCAAATGTTATGGGGATTCATCTTTTCTGTTTGGGCTCCCTGGTGTGAGAGTCTGTTTCTCTCTTAGCTCTGCCACAACATCCCTCCCTCCCGCTGAGGGTTCTGCAGTCCCTAGAGCTCCTGACTGCATCACCTCCCTTCCCCCCCTCCTCAATGTGGCCTCTTTACATTTAGCCCTGGAGAGTCGTCAGGTCATTTTCTGGGTTATTCGCACTCATGTGGCTGCTATCTAGCTGTATCCGTGGGACAAGATGAGCTTAGGGTCTTCCTAATCTTACCAGAAGTCTCTTTCTCCTCTCCTCCTCCTCCTTTTTTTTTTTTTTATTACAAATTGAAGTGTAGAAATGCTGGAATCTGTCAACTAAGTCATTAGCTCCATTTTTACCTTCAGTGCATCTTGAGCTTTGTGTATAGATAGGTTACCCTTAAGTCGAGTATGTTCCTTCTACTCCAACCCTCAAGGCAAAAAAACAAACAAACAAACAAACAAAAAAACAGGAATCTGAAGGATGACCTCCACAGCCAAGGTTTCCAGAAGACACCACAACTGCTCCACTGGAAGCAAATATCCTGGGGCTATTTTCAAGGTCAAGCTTACTTGCCTTCGACTACTTACTCCTCACACATAGGCACACATGTGCACACACATACATACACAAAAGATTTTAAATACAAAATTAAAAATTAAGGAAGTGAAAATATGCCCATTTTAAACACGGTGAGCCCACTTCCTCCCTGCTGTTGCATCTGAAAGTGAGAAGGACCTGAAAGTGAGAGCATCTTTCCCCCTCAGGGGACGGGGTGCTGTGACTGGCTGCCTAGTTAGTCACCTGTATGTGGCGGGCAGGAAGGGCAGTCTCAGAGCAGGAAGCAGGGAAAATAGGGTAATTCCAGCTACCAGGGGTTCCACAGGGAGCACTTACGGGCATCATGTGCCTTGATTCAGCCCCCGTGCATACTGGATTTCAAAGCGTGCAAAGGGAATCATGCAAATCATGAGCTGACAGCTATCAGGTTCTGTGCAGTGAGCAGTTGGCAGGTTCTTCAGACGAGGAGGATGTACTTTGGGATCTCAAATGAAGAAGACAAGTTTCTATGTAACAAAGGTGAGAAAAGACGAATACATGAACAAGGTCCTCAAAAATCTCTTCCTTTACTTGCAACTCAGAAAACAGCATCCTTATACCTCTGGAGTTCAAAGTAAAAAATAAAACTAAATGTAAAACATGAGTCTGAAGAGCAACCCCTCTTCTCTCTCTCTCTAGATGTTTTGTAGAACTTACACAGAATAGCATGGCCCTGGAAGGTGATAGAGCACATTTCTTAGAATGGTCTCAAACTCCAGGCACAGGGATCATTCATTCCTGTGTTTGACAAACCCCTATGAGCTGCAAGACGTTATCCTGTCGAGTGATATTAAATGGCTGTGTCTACATACTACTTATATACACAAGTAAAAAGTTGAATAGCCTCTCAGATTTTGAGAGAATAACACTAACATTCTGATTTAGTGGAATATTTTTGTGTTCTACATATTATAAACACAATGAATATCAACAGATTTGTCAAATCCTTTCATGAAATTTCTATAGCCAAAGCTTTCTCTTCCCCCAAAGAGTAACTCTTCAGGTGGTTCTTTTTGTTGATAGTTCATGTTGTGCATTATGTTGACAAAGTAGAGAGCAACCAGACCATTTCACTCATCTGTTAGAATGTATTTTTCCCACCAAATTCCCCAATTTACAGAAATGGCATGGTTTATTTATAAAAGCAGTGTAACTGAACACAATATTTTTTTTTTCTATTTATGTTAGCTCTTCAAAAGAAGCATCGCTTGCTCAGCACTCTGTCCATCACAGCCTTCGGTACTGTGCCTGGCACATGACCATAATCACATGACTTAGCTATTAAAATACAGTCCTACTAGGAGAAATAGACTTGGAAAAGGAGAGAGACACACAGCTCCAGCAAGTGTCTATTGAAGAAATCCTAGAAGAACAAAGGGCAGAACAGCAGACAAAACTGGAAGCTGAGAAGCTGAGAGTTCAAGCTCTTAAGGATCGGGGTCTCTCCATTCCTCGAGCGGATACTCTTGATGAGTATTAAGTCATTTGCTCCGAGGCCATTGCTCTTGGGGAGCAGGGGCTCTCACTGAATGAAAGTGACATTGTGGTCACCTCACACATTTGACTAGAGACTGTAGAGTTTCGAAAGTCATTTTTATTTTGAATTCTTTCACATGTGCAACATGAAGAAATCATGTGGCTTTGTTGTTGTTTTTTTCCTTTTTAATGACAAAATCATTGTTTAAAAAAAAAAACATGGGGGCAACGACTCCTTTCACACATCACTGTGGAGCCAGCAACTACCTCTTTATGTTGTTCTTCTTGTCCCAAGTTAGCATTCACAGAAGACATTCTTCATCTACTTGTAAATAAAATACGAATCTCAAAACTCAAAAAATAAAAATAAAAAATAAAATAAAATAAAATAAAATAAAATAAAATAAAATAAAATACAGTTTGTAAATTAGAGGTGGGAAACTTCACTTTGGAAAGGGGCACAAATGAAATTTCACACATTGAGGGAACAAAAATAATTATTAATGCATAGAAGATAACTGAAAATTAACTCCCATTTTGCTTTGAATTCTATGCTATATTTCCAGACTAAAGAGAGGAAGAAAAGAAAAATAAGGAAGAAGAGCTAAACTCAATTATCACCAATACTTTGTGCCTTTGTAAATGTCAAAACACATGATTATTTTTATCTTTAAATTTCAACCTATCCTTTTGTTGGTTACTATTGCAAGTGACCTTAGAAAATACCAAATAGTTGTCATTAAACTCAGTCCATTACTTTCTCTCAAAAAATAAATAAATAAATAAATAAATAAATAAATAAATAAAAGTAGTGTTGATTATTAGCTCGTTAATTATATATGTGAATCTGTTGATGCACTATGTTAATTTTTCTTGTATTTCTGTTATAAATTAAGAATGTCTTCATAAATTTACATCTTCAGTTTCAAACGTTACTGAGCTCCAGACAAATGTGTCCAGTTCTTTTATATGAATAAACATTGTAAAATTCTACAAGTACTACAAATATTACCACCACCCCCCAAAAAAAAACAACTCCTTCCTCTCTCTGATATAACCATCACCACCATATACATCAGCTTTTAAGAAGCTACTTGGGTTGACTTTTTGGGGGGCTGGTATTTTGTGTAAGTGTATGAGTTCCATGGATCTGTCTTGTGTGTGCATGCATATACGTGTGTGTGTGTGTGTGTGTGTGTGTGTGTGTGTGTGTGTGTGTTTGGGAGGCAAAGGGACTGATCAATGACCTCAGTGCGAAGAGAAAGTTTGCCGAAGGAGTTGTGGAGAGAAGGTCCCATTTTATGGGCTGTGATTTTAATGCTGTGGCTACATGTTCCTTTCGAAGTTTCGCTGTATTTCCCCTTCATTGCTGTCCTGTGACTACAACTGTATACTCTGAGGTGTCTGCTTTTAAACAAGAACCTATACCTGACTGTCACGCCATCTAAGGATGGCTCTCCGTTTTGTCTTTCTAATGTATGTGCTTCAACCTCATCCTATGCCAAAACCTGAAATATCAACACCACACATACCTTTGTGTAGACTCCCCACCTACTGATCAATTTCCCAGCCCACAATGTCATCTGGCACTTCAGAGCTGCAGGAAATGTCAAGGTCTGGAGTTTTGTTCCTCTAGTAAGGGCTGTGGTGGCAAACACTGTTTGTTTGATTTTCCTTTTAGACTTAAAAATATCTTTATTGTGCCCTCCCTCTTGAAACAGAATTTGAGTCGGTATAGACTTTTAAGATGTCAGTGATTTTTCCTGAGCACTTTTGTCTCCTGGTTTCCATGGGTGCTTTAAGATGCAAATTGTTCATCTGACAGTGGTCCCCTACAGGTTACTCTTACCACCCTTCTCTTTGTTTTGCAGTTTTGTTATATTGTCACCAGGTGTAAATCTTTTTATTTATTTTTGTTAAAATTTGGTGAGCCTCCTGAATGTGGGGATGGGTGAGTTTTTCTGATTCTGCCAAAGGCTCATCTATCTTTGAACTTTGCCTCCTGCCAGTTCTTTCTTCTATCTCTAACAACTTTCGTTAGCTTAGGCAAGGGCGCTGTCTGTCCACCATCCAAGCTTCTTGGTCTCTTTTCCAACTCTTGACTTCTTTGCCTGCTTTGTAATCTGTATGGCTCTCTATCACCTCCTTACTAGTGTCTACAACTTGCAGGACGTTTCATCTCATGTATCAAAGCTTTGCTCCTTAGACTATACACTATGTTGAATATTGAATTTATATCTTATGCACTGATCCCCTTATTTCAATCAATATGACTTCTGAAAAACATTGCATCATTTTAAAACCCCATTTCCTGTCATTTCTATTGTTCTATTTCTGAAATTGTTCTATTTCTGAAAAATCAAACTCCGAATTCTTACTCTGCCCGCAGCCTTATAATTGTTCTAAACTCAGATACTTTACTCCGACTGTACTAGTCCTTCAGCCTCATGGCTGCCCTTGTCTACATTTATTATTTTTTACCAGTATAATGAAAACAACCCCCCTGCTGTGATTTACTCCTCAATTCTGATCCTTCTCCCTTACTCTCAGTAGAATACTTCTATAACAAAAATGTGATTATTATCCCCTCCTCAATTTGTCTATTTAACAGATCCCCATTACTTCTTCACGAAATGCAAGGAGCTCACAACAATCTAAAACTGGACTATATCTCCAGCTAATCTCACCCATGCACTCTACAATGCTCCAAGTCTATACAAACTGAAGGATTTTAGTTACACATATTACCAGTACTTATTCCATTTTGCTGTGTCCTTTCATGTCAAATATTCTATTGAAATACCCTCCTCAACTAGCCACAGTTCACCCTACACATGCGTGCACACGTACACACATGGTTTCCCTCCTAATTAATTCCTAGTTATCGTTTTAGTAATCCACTGAAGTGTCTCTTCCCACTGGGAACCAACCCGTGTCCCACAGTGAATCGAGTCGTTTCTTTGTGCTACATACCATCCCGTTTATACTCCTAGTCTATAATTTGCACATAATCCACTGTATTCATCTCCCCCCCCCCATTATATTACTGGTGCCTTATCAGTACAGAGCGTCTCTTATCTTTGTATCTCTGGTAGCCACTGGAGTATCTTCCATGTTGTTGGCAATAAGGGAAGAAAGTCAAATGGATGAATATCTAAAAAGGCTGTCCTTCTTACCCCTCAAACTGCCAATGCTGCACTTACTCCCTAAACCCTCTTCTCTCCCTCCTCACCTCTATAGCATGTGGTTGGCATCTTTATCGAAGACTTACAGAACTAACTCTATTTTGTCAGAAGGAAAAATGGAGCAAGTATCTCAAACAAAACTTATTCGGTACTCTGAGCTTCTTGGGTCTAGGAATGCACAAAAAAAATGTGCATTCATCATCAGAAGATAGTCACTGAGCAGTTCTGTATAAATTTGATTCCAGGATTCCTTCCACTTCCAGTCCCGCCCACACTCACCCCACCCCCACACATTTTATCAGCAGGTAGCAGAGTCCTTTCCATTATCAGCAGTGGGTGCTAGCAAGGATGTTCAATCAAGCTCCATCAGATACTTGTAATTTAATCTGCAAAGTATATGCATTTCTTTGGGTTAGAAAAGCAGTCTGATTAGCTTGCTTATACTTTTGCATCTGCTGTTCACGACACATTCTAGGAAATAAAGAATACTGACCCATTGATGCCCAACAACCAAACTGTAGCCATGCCTTTTGCAAGTGGCCATTTGAACCAGGACTATGGATAGCCAAATGTGAAATGCAAGAAGGAAAAGCTTCCTAACAAATAAAAGCATTAGGCGTATAATACCTTAAACAAGAAATGCCACACAGCCCAAGGATTAATTCAATTAGCATTACATAAATGTTCTGTGAAAACTGAATTACCTCCCATCTCACAGTTTGAGATAACATCCTGTCATCCATCATCGCTGGGAAAATCATGGGTTCCCCAGCCCAATTCACATTGAGATAATTATGCCAGCTAATAAGAAATGTCAAGGAGTAAATATATTCCACAACACTAATTTTATACATATTTTAAGCCTGATACTTAAACCTGTTACAGCCTTATCCAGAAAGAAAGAAGAAAAGACGATGAAGAAAAGACAAGCAAGAAATCTATGTAGATTCTTTTCAATTTTCTCAATTCTTCAACCCAATCTATAATTTTATGATTCTGTGGATTCTTCCTATGGCTACAGTCTTTGGAAAAATTACAGGAAGGAACTATTAACATTCACTTCTTTTCTAGGAAGGATTAAATTCAAGAATCCTCATTAGATATAAAAGGGATGGTGATGGAGTCCTAAAAGCGTCTCTCATTCCATTAAAATTAAATTCCTTCTTCTGATATTTTAGGCATGGAAGTCTTCTGACTTATGTTTCTCTCCCCTCCCATAGTGGTTACCTTTCTTCTCATTCGCTCTATGTCCCATAGCCTGGTCATCACAGCCTGGCCACAAAGAGCATGTTAGAGGTACCCACAGGTATACCAGAAAACATCCAAATGGCATCCTGGATACTAAACTCAACGAGTTACCAATGAAACTTATTATTTCCAGGATATGTCTCTATGATAGGACAGAATAGCAAATAATGTGTATTATCTACTAACCCCCTACATTTTATTTAGAAGACTTTAAAAATTATCAAGAGCATTAATAGTATTTCCTTAGGGAAAACTAACTTTGATGGCAATCATGAAAAAAAAATACTCATGGAAAAATCAGGAATAATCTTTCTTTTAATTTGGATTTTAATTTTATCCATCATAATATCATTTTGTACAAGTGTGTTTCATGCAGTTCTCAAGCACCGTGTCCATTAAAAATAATTTGAAAACAGAATTAATGTCACATAATTCACCTTTTCATAATGTTCTATAATTACAGATTCTAAAAACTGAAATTAGCAAATTAACAAGAAATTTTCATGTAAGATGTTATTATGTAAGTTTTTATTTTTAAGAAATGAAAGAGAAGAGAATCTGCATCCATGAACATATTCTAATTAAATGATAATGACTACTATTATTAGTTGCAAAAATATACTCTCAGTTTTCAGGGGCTCAATGAACAGGTATAAAACTGAAATCAGATTTGGCCTAACTAAGACTGTGCTTTTCCAGGATAAATATCTTTTAAAGATTTTGGAAATTAAAATGAACTTGAATTAGTTATTCTAAATTGATTTAAATTCTAATTTAATTTTTCAAGTGTTTGATATTTGTACATTATTCACTTTGATAGGTCTACTATGCAAGTTTAACTAAATTTATCTAAATTAAGAAGCTATATATTCTCCTGCCACTTACTATGACACTAAATACTCAGCTTGAATGATTCTGTTTAACGGAAGGACAGATCATGCTGGTGTTACATACGCATGTAGAGTTGCATAATAAATAAGCCCTTATATTAAAACGTGCTGTGATATTTCATACTCAAAGCAGAATGTTCTACTGTGTTTTCAGGTGATAAATTCTAGTGATACTTCTCATAACGCAGTACACAAAATTCATTCACCAGTTCCTTGGGGAACACATTTTCTCCTCGGTGTCCAAAGGTAATCGCCCTGAATAGAAAACTGATTAAATGAAATTGTCTTATCTTACAGCCAAAGAAGACCTTCAGAAGGTGTGTAGTGAGTCCTGCCACTGCAGGAAAGACACACAATTAAACTCTCTTCAGTAATTGGGAACAGAGTTCATTTTTAATGATCTTCAAAGCAGAAAACTGTCAAGATGTTAGTCCTTTTCTAAATGTAGAACTTAATACTTCATGCCACAGTTTAACTACGGCCACACAGGTTAAATTCCCAGTATCACTAGCTCAGGAAACACAATAAAATGTATTTCAGGCATTTAGAAGCCAATACAATACTTTACGATAGAAAATCTAAAAGGTTTTATCATCATCATCATCATCATCATCATCATCATTTCACCTCACGTGAGACATTCCATCAGCTTTTTGCCCTCACCCTTCTATAAAGACTCCTCTCAACAATGTCACCAACAGCCTCCTTGCCGCCACTGTAACAGCAGGCACTCACCCTCCTGGTGCATTCAGCAGCATGAACACAGTGGATGCTTCCTTCCTGTAAGCACATAACCAACCTTCCTCACTTGGCCCCCAGACACCACATTGTCCAGTTCTCCGTTCATTCTCCATTTAAGGTTGCTTTTCAACTATTGTTTTTCTCATGTTATTACTTCCAGGTATACAACATAGTGACTCGATACTTGTATATAGTGTGAAATGATCACCACAAGTCTATCTAATACCCATCACCATACAGTCACAGAATTTTTTCTTAGAAGTAAATCTTCTAAATCTTAGATTTCTCTAAGATTTACTCTCTTAACAACTTTCAATATATAATATGATCTTATTATTAACTATAGTTGTCATGTTGTACATCACATCCCCATGGCTTATTTAGAACTAGAAGTTTGTACCCCTCTCACCCATTTTGCACACCTCTACACCCTGCTTCTGTCAACCATCAATCTGTTCTCTGTATCTTTAAGCTTGTCTTGTATTGTTGTGGTTATTTTTTTAAGATCCACATAGAATTGAGATCCTATGGTATTTATCTTTCCCTGTCTGAATTATTTCACTTAGCCTAATGCCCTCAAGATTCATCCATGTCATCACAAATGGCAAGATTTCACTCTTCTTTATGGCTGAATAACATTCCATTATATGTACACCACATTGTCTTTATGTACTCATCTGTCATCGGACACTTAGGTTGTTTCCAGTCTTGGCTACTGTGACTAATGCTACAATGAATAAGAGGGTGCATGTATCTTTTCAACTTAGTGAAAACTTGGATAAATACCCAGGAGCAGAATTGTGAGATCATACCAGTAGTTCTATTTTTAATTTTTTAAAGGGTATTTACTTATTTTGAGAAAGAGAGAGACTGCACGTGTGCGTGCGTGCAAGCAGAGGGGAAAAGAGAGAGGGAGAGAGAATCCCAAGCAGATTCCACACTGAGAGCACAGAGCCTGACATGGGGCTCTATCTCACAAACCATGAGATCATGCCTGAGCCAAAATGAAGAGTCAGTTGCTCAACCGACTGAGCCACCCAGGTGCCCCTTTTTTCAATTTCTGAGGAACTGCCATACTGTTTTCCATAGTGGCTGCACAAATTTACATGCCCACCAACAGTGCACAAAAGTTTCTTTTCCTCCACGTCCTAGCCAACACTTGTGTTTTACATATTAGCCATTGTAACAGGTGTGAGGTAACATCTCACTGTGGTTTCTGATTTGCATTTCCTTGATGATTAATGACGCTGAGCATCTTTTCATGTGTCTGTTGGCCATGTGTATGTATTCTTTGGAAAAATGTCCATTGGATCTGTGGCCCAATGTTTTAGTTGGGTTGTTTATTTTTTGCTATTGAGTTGTATGAGTTCTTTGTAAGTTTTGGATATTAACTTTTTATCAGCTATAAGATTTGCAAATATTTCCTCTCATTCAGAGGTTATTTTTTTCATTTTGTTGATGGTTGTCTTTGCTGGGCAGGTGGGTTTTGTTTGTTTGTTTTCTGTTGTTGTTGTTTTCTTTAGTTTGATATAGTCCCAGTTGTTTATTTTTTCTATTGTTGCCTTTATTTTTTGTGTCAAATCTAAAAAAACCCATTGTCAAGACCAATATCAAGGAACTTACCAACTATGTTTTCTTACAGGACTTTTATGGTTTCAGGTCCTATGTTCAAGTCTTTAATTCATTTTGAGTTAATTTTTATGTATGGTGTAAGAGAGTGGCACACTTGCATTCTTTTGCATGAGGCTTTCCAGTTTTTCCAACACCATTTGTTGAAGAGATCTCATCAACTCTTAAACTTCTTAGTGTTGTAGCGGCTCGTAACTCTCTACTTGGACCTCTTTTTTTCTCTACATTCACTCTTTTGTGATCCCACCCAATCCAATGGCTTTAAATGTTCTCTATATACCAAGAACTCATAAATGTACCTCTCTCACTCAAAAATCTTTACTGAACACTAAGCCCATATGCACACTGCCTCATTTATGGGTAGTAGACATCTCAGAAAAGCATGTCCTGACCGAGTCCTGAACCACAAAGTCTTCACTGAAGTTACTGGGTATTCCATCCTTCCAGTTTTCAGGAGAGACTTGTATTCTTCTCCTCCTCACTTGCACATCCCATCTGTCCACACATTTACTCTGTGGGCTCTATCTTCCAATTATATTCACAACCCCACCACTTCTCCCCTCTTGCTCTGTCCTGTCCCAGCCACTGCCATGGCTCACTCAGGTCACCACATTAGCCTCCAAGCTGATGTCCACTTGCACTCTTGCCACCCTCCCTTAGGTCTGCTTTCAACACCACAGTCAACATAAGTTGGGTCACATCCCCCTTCTAAATAAAACCTATTTTTTTCTCACTTCATTCACAGGAAAAGCAACATCATTATGACAACCTACAAGGCTGTATCTGATATGCATTGCCCACCAAACCCCAGCCCACGTTCTGGATTTCTTCCCTATTACTCTTCCCTGAAGAGACTTCTCTCCTACTCCACTAATCTGTAATCCATGACTGATTTTATACACTTTTGTTGCAAATACAAATTCAAGAAAATGGTTTCCCTGGATGCATTAGAAGGGAGTACTGGTACTGGAGAACAGTACCCCCACTGTTCTTTATTCTTTGCACGGTGTTCTTTTAATCTGGAGTGATATTCTGTATTCATCCTTATTTAACTTTACCCTGGCACGTTTTTCTGTAAGCACTGATGCAATTTCCCAAGGACACCTTGAATTTGAGGTCTATCTGTCCAGGTGATTTTGTCCCCCTTTAGGGACATCAGTACTTTGGTTTCACCAGCTGACCACACAGACAACTCAGGACAAAGTGGAACAACGGCAGGTGAATGAAACAGAAAGTGAAAAGAAACAACAAATCTCCCAGTGGACAACTGGGTGCTTAGAACCTGACACACTATGATTGTTGTGTGAGATAAATTCGTCTCCAATTCCTTGATATTTGTAACTTTGACTAGATACACAACTCTCATTATTTGACTGTAGAAGACACATCTGTACTTTAGCCCCCCAATACTTAGCACCAATGTTTTACACACAATATAAGATGACAATTATCATACCAATATATGATAATTATCAACCAATTATCAACCAATGAGATTTATCATTGCGTTTACTCCAAGGCTGTACAAGATATTGCTAAACACACACAACTGAAGACACATATTGTTAGTATCATGGCAGTTCTTTTTCTTGAGCAAGAATTTTGTTTTTTACACTATGGGCTCTGTAAATATGGTAACTGACAGATTTTCATATCAGCTTTGGTTGTAGTAAAGCTTAAAGATAAATTTGTGGGTCATTTCTAATAGGTATAATGTCATTTGTGGCGTGCTAACTCTTCAGAAAGTATATTTCCCCATCCCTGCCCCAGTTCAAAGTTCTGAGCACGATGTATAGTTGAATGCCTCACATATTGGTGGAAATATTTGCTCTCCTACATTATTGTTCACATTTGCTTGTATTTATCTCATCTTGTCATATGGCTTGCATTTTGTGAATTGCTTTAAATGGTTTTTATATTGGGAATAAAGAAAATATGTAAAGAGCCATAGAAGATGAGAAATGATTAAACCATTTTAAATAGATAAGCAATTGTACTTAGGAATTTTTCAGGTTTCTATAGTATCATCTTGATATCAATTCTTTCTTTATCAATATTAATCACTCAATAAATGTGGTTTCAGCTGATAAAAGGATATCCAACTATTTAATTGTACTTAATGTCACATTTAGTTACCATAAAGGATATTTTGGAGAGTCAAAATATATTTTATGAGAACCTGTCCCCCACACACTAAAAGCTAAATATTGATAAGTCATATCAGTCTTCTTTAATTCACAAAATCACTCCACAGAAGTAGATCCTATCATCACCCCTCCCAAAAAAGTTTTACTCATATTATTGAAAGATTTTTTCTCTCCAACTTTAAGTGTGAGTCAAAGGTAAAATGGTTCCAATGTCAATGTTGGTTATTGGTTTATTGTTTTGTTTTGGTTTGTTTTTTTCTTTGAGAGAGAGAGCGAGCCCAGGGGAGAAAGACAAAGGGGGGGGGGAGAGAGAGAGAGAGAGAGAGAGAGAGAGAGAGAGAGAGAGATTCTTAGTAGCCTGCACATCCAGCACAGAGCCCAACATGTGGCTCAATCCCACGACCCTGAGATCCTGACCTGAACCAAATCAAGAGTTGGACACTCAACCAAATGATGACCCAGGTGCCCCTGGTTATTGGTTATTTAAAATGAGGAAAAGAGAGATCTGTTTTCCATTTCTTTATTTATGTCACTTAACAATTTGGGCCTCAGTTTCCTTAATAATTATGCAAAGCTTTAAGCTAGGAATTTTCTAAGATTCTTAAAGCCTATCTGAAGGTAGAAAAGCTGTACAAAGGAAAGTGAAACATTACTATTCTTGGTTCAACATATACATTTTCAAGCAAATTTTAGTTGTCAAACACAATTTTTTAAACTTAATTCTTATAATTTTCCTTGTAGAAAAAAGCCAAGTGTCTATCCATCAGAAATTGAATTAATTTGTGTAATTTCTACAAAGGTCAGAAACAAGTTCTTTACAGAAAAGGTGGGGTACTATAATTATTTGATGTCAAAAGAGTCACCTCACATCTCACCAAACCACTACAAAATCATAGAAGGGATTCTGAACTTTTGAAAAATCTCCTCCCTACATAATGGAAAACATTTTCTTACTTTGTGAGTGTGTGTGTGTGTGTGTGTGTGTGTGTGTGGTGCCGGGATGAACAATATTTATTATATATTTATTTTTATATCATATGTCCAATTTTATCAACATGTTTAAACCATAAAAATATACAGCCATGTGGAAATGTATATCAAGGATCATTTGTTACATCGAAATGGTGACTTGCATATTTAACTGAAAACTTACACTGGTAGTTCAGGGAGTTTCCAATCTGTTCTGAAATCGCCCTTTCTCCAATTCCTGGAGGGCAGAACAGCCTGTATCGCGGAGCCATTCACCAAATAAAACCACATATTTCATTGTATGTCCCCAAACAATAAGCAGGCTATGCGGGATTTAAAGAAAGGAAAAAAGCAACTAGTCCTCTGTTTAATTGGGCTTTCCATCTCCACTACGACATCATCTCCTCTCTGAGACCCGGGAAGCCCCCGAACTGTTTGTTCCTCTTGTACTTCAATGAGGCCCAGCCCTCAGGCAGCTTCAGGGCTGCCGTGGGGCTGGGGAAGGGGGTGCTGCTGGCATCTGGGGCTGGGGGGGTGAGGCCCCAGCCTCCCTAGAGCAGCTCCCACTGGCAGCTAGATGGTTCTGTGTACCCGATTCCTAGATAACTCCATCTACCTTTGTTGGCCCGTTTGCATTTGCAGAGCAGAGTCGCAAGACTCATGAGGTAGGGGTCCTGAGTAAATACTGGCAATTACTGGGTCCTCTCGTCCAACGACTTAGCACAACTGAGGGTGCCAGAATCAGGAACAAGTCTGCCCTGCGATTTCTAAGTTGTGCTCATGGAGAGTCCAGGCCTCTCTGCCCTTTGAGACTCCATGCATGAAATACTCTGTTATAAATCTAACAGCTCTTCATTTATAATTTAGCCATGGCTCATCATCTACCTCAGAGGAATGGTATGCAAGTTAATGAGATAGGGTCTAGAGGATACCGCAATCTTCCTGGAAGACAGACAGCCCATAAATAGTGCACTAAATATTGGAATGATCTCCTGAGCCTTCACTTTCAGATAACGTATTTTCCAAAAAAGCTCTAATAGCTTCAAAATCAGAAGTCACTAAACCATGCTCTAAACCCCTTACTTTTAGACTTTCCTTTCCATGTTTATGCACTATAGATACTTCTTGGAAAACGTAATTATGTGGCATTGATGTTCACTTTGCATTTTTCTTATGTTTGTAATTACATGTTCATTTATACAATCTATAATCACTTTGTGAGACCTTAATGTGTGCTAGCTAGCACTGTCCTGGGCCAGAGACCCCGGAGAAAGGGGGCAAGCTAACTCATTTTCAGGAGATACTAATTGTAAATGGGAAATGTTAGCGATACCTTCTCTTATGCATGATTTTGGCATTTTTATTTGCCTTTATGTATTAGTTTTTTCAGTCATAACCAGTAATAACAGTCACTGTTTAAAAAGCTGTGCAGACAGGAAAGGAAACAATCAACAAAACTAAAAGGCAGCCAATGGAATGGGAAAAGATATCTGCAAATGACATATCAGACAAAGGGCTAGTATCCAAAATCTATAAAGAGCTCACCAAACTCCACACCCAAAAAACAAATAATCCAGTGAAGAAATGGGCAGAAACCATGAATAGACACTTCTCTAAAGAAGACATCCAGATGGCCAACAGGCACATGAAAAGATGCTCAACGTCGCTCCTCATCAGGGAAATACAAATCAAAACCACACTCAGATATCACCTCACGCCAGTCAGAGTGGCCAAAATGAACAAATCAGGAGACTATAGATGCTGGAGAGGATGTGGAGAAACGGGAACCCTCTTGCACTGTTGGTGGGAATGCAAATTGGTGCAGCCACTCTGGAAAAGAGTGTGGAGGTTCCTCAGAAAATTAAAAATAGATCTACCCTATGACCCAGCAATAGCACTGCTAGGAATTTACCCAAGGGATACAGGAGTACTGATGCATAGGGGCACTTGTACCCCAATGTTTATAGCAGCACTCTCAACAATAGCCAAATTATGGAAAGAGCCTAAATGTCCATCAACTGATGAATGGATAAAGAAATTGTGGTTTATATACCCAATGGAGTACTACAGGGCAATGAGAAAGAACGAAATATGGCCCTTTGTAGCAACATGGATGGAACTGGAGAGTGTGATGCTAAGTGAAATAAGCCATGCAGAGAAAGACAGATACCATATGTTTTCACTCTTATGTGGGTCCTGAGAAACTTAACAGAAACCCATGGGGGAGGGGAAGGAAAAAAAAGAAAAGAAAGAGGTTAGAGTGGGAGAGAGAGCCAAAGCATAAGAGAATCTTAAAAACTGAGAACTGAGGGTTGATGGTGGGTGGGAGGGAAGGGAGGGTAGGTGATGGTCATTGAAGAGGGCATCTTTTGGGATGAGCACTGGGTGTTGTATGGAAACTAATTTGACAATAGATTTCATATAATAAATAAATAAATAAATAAATAAATAAATAAATAAATAGCTGTGCAGAAAAGGTTATATCAAAGAAAGTGCTTGAAAATTACAAAACATCACATTCTGAATGTCACTTTAAAACCGCTCTGCACATGTCTACCCAAGTCCCAACTCTGATGCAAATAAATACAAACAGCAACACGTGATGCAGACACAGGGCGTTAAGGAAGCAAACCAATTCAGTCCCACATAAATGAGAGGCTGGGGCCTGCCGGAAGTATCGGATTCCCTGAAGGAACACAGAGCCGCTGCATGAACAATCGAACATCTGTTATTTACAACAGGTTTACAAGCAGCGCTTATGGGAGCTCCTCACAGAGGTTTACCAACACAACCACGTTTTTCAGAGATGAACCACATCACAGCATATCTGTCTCCCTCATCTCAACAGTGTTTTCTGTTCATGTTTGTGAGCTCGGCGGAGGAACCAAACAACCAAACACTAAGAAAGCAATTGTTGGTTCCTTTTTTTTTTTTTTTTTTTGGAGAAAGGCTGGCGAGGAAGGGGGGAAGTGCTTTGGGAGATAATGCAAGTCAGAACAAACACAAGCACAATTCAGAAGTCGTATCTCTGCATCCACCCTCCTACTTGCTGGCTCTGCCAGTTTTATTATCCTCTCTAGGTCGGGAAATTGTGCAGATAATGATGCAGCAAATTCTCAGTGATGAAAGCTTCACTCGACTTAAATGATGTTTGGAATTATTTGGTCTCACCCGATGATTTTTAATGATTCACAGAAAATGCAAAATAGCTGCTGTGAAATCCTCTTTTAGGAAATTAATCCTGTGAACTCCACCAGATGTTGGTGCACAGAGATAAGTTTATGCCTCCAGTAGACACTCACACATTAAAATTGCTCGTGAAGTTTGGTAAATCTAAGACCATCTGAAGATAATTAGCCGATATGCACAGAGGTGAATCCATTATATAGAAGGATGGATTGAGACAGGCATCAGCAAGGTGAATTTAAATAAAATCCTGAGATGCTAGGGAAAAAAAAAAAAACCACACAGACAACAATCTCTGACATCGACTGTACAAACATTTTTCTAGATATATCATTAGGCAAGGGAAACAAAAGCAAAAACAAACTACTGGGACTACCCCAAAATACAAAGCTTTTGCACAGTGAAGCAAACCATCGGTGAAATGAAATGGCAATCTTCTGAAAGGAAGAAGATACCTGCAAATGACACACCTAACAAAGGGTTAACATCTAAAATGTATAAAGAACTTTTACAACTCAATACCAAAATACATAAATACATAAATACATAAATAAATAAACCAATTAAAATGGGTAGAGGACCTGAGTAGACATTTGTAAAAGAAGACATCCAGGTGGCCAACAGGTACGTGAGACGATGGTCAACATCCCTGATCATCGGGGTGCCAATCAAATGACATCAAAGATCACCTCACCCCAGTCACAATGGCCTAGGGTCAAGAAGATGACAAGCGTTGGTGAGGATGTGGAGAAAAAGGAACCCTCGTGCGCTGTTGGTGGGAATGCAAACTGGTGCAGCCACAGTGGAAAACAGTACACAGGTGCCTCCAAAAATTTACTCAATAAAATGAAAACACCGATTCAAAAAGATACATGCACCTCCGTATTGATTGCAGCAGGATTGACAGTAGTGAAGATATGGAAGCAACCTCAGTGGCCATCAGCAGGTGAACGGATGAAGAAGACGTGGTATATAAACACAACGGAGTATTACTCAACCATAAAAAAGAACGAGATCTTCCCATCTGTGACTGTACGGATGGACCTAGAGGGTTTGATGCTAAGTGAAAGAAGTCAGAGAAAGCCAAATATCAAATGATTTCACTTATTACTGGGATCTAAAAAAAAATAAAATGAAACAAACGAAGCAGAAACAGAGGCCTAAATACAGAGAACAAAATGGTAGTTGTCAAACGGGGGTGGGGAGATGGGCAACATGGGTGAGGGGGAGTGGGAGATCCAGGTTCCCAGTTATGGAAGAAGTCAAGGGGATGAAAGGCACAGCCTAGGGAATACAGTCAAGGGTACCGTAACAGCACCAAATGACGACACACGTTAGCTACACTTGTGGTGAGCACAGCATAATGGATGGACTCGTCGAAACACAGTGTTATACACCTGAAACTAATGTAACCTTGTGGGTCACCTGAACTTCAATTTAAAAAAAGAATCTGAAATGCGCATAAAGAGAAGGGTCACAGTGTCTGGAAAAATAGCCATATCCTCAAAAACATTCTCTGACACATACACACACATACGGACGCACACATGCTCACGAGAACACAGGGAGGGTCAGAGTCTCATTTATTCTGGCATCCTTCAGATTCTGGGAGTGAGCACGAGGGGAGGGCCTTCAGTGAGGCCTCTAACAAAGACATCTCTTTGAACCTGTTTCCTCATGTAAAATAGGGGTGAGGGTGTCTTTCTTGTGAGGCTGTTACAAATGTGAAGTGAGCTACTGTATACGAAGTGCTCCTGCTCCATAGCAGGTGATTCCAATGGTGACTCTAACCTTGACGTTCTGTTGCTGTTTGCCAGTAATTGCCAAGACTATGTTCCCTCTGGGTGTGTTTCAGGATCTTATCAACATTCGCCTCGTGATGCCTGTCCCCATCCATCCTTCTACAGAATAATTCACCTTCATGCAAACCAGCTAATCATCTCCAGATGATCTTAGATTTACAAAGAAAACCCACAGAAATTAAACAACCAATGAGCAATAGTTATGTGAAAACTGTGCATACACTCTTCAGCAAAGAACAGAAGTTAGTATAATAGTTCCTGCCCAGGAGAAGGCCGTATGCCTAGAAGGAACACGCCAAAATGTTGATGGTGTTTATTAATGTGTGATGGGAAATATTTTGGTTCTTTTCCTATAATTTTCTGAGCTTTAATTTTTTAAAAGAGGGAGAGAAGGGTGAATCTGAAGCAGGCTCCACGCCCAACACGGGGCTTGATCCCATGACCCTGGAATCACGATCTGAGCCAAAATCAAAATCAGATGCTCAACTGACGGAGCCACGCAGGTGCCCCTAGAAATGATTTGTATAATAAAAAGAAAAAAAATGCCCTATTTGTGTTCTTAGGGTAAAACTGCATTGAAAATGCTGACCTCCTAAGTTTGTAAAAGAATTAAAATCAAGACCATCCAGTCACAAACATGGCACCCAGCAGAGCAGACATTCGGACCGTGTAAGCTCTTCTCCTCCTCAGTTTTAAGGCTCCAGTCTCCCTGGCCATGCAGTCATCAACGAACACACTTGCGTCTACTAGCCAGCTGTGAGCCATCATTAAATACGTCATGAGTTCTTTCTCCAATACATCCAGTGTCACGAGACCTTCCCAAATAACTTGTGAAACGTAAGATTTATTAACACAGCTACTATACTTTCAATCTAATAATACCTTTCACCTATTGTCCAGCCCTTAACCTTTTAGAAAATAACACAACATGCATTATCCTAGGAGGGGAGCTCTGGTTCAGGTCTCACCTACAGCGTCCAGCATATGACCCAGCAAGGAGAAGTTGCTCAGCACAGACACAGAGCATGAAAATGGGGTTCTCATTCAACCGCATCGGGCCAACGTTTTTCTTACCATTTTGAAGAAAAGGAAACAGATGGCCAGGGTGGAGACCTGCTGGGACACTTATATTTAATGTAATCCTTAAGCAAAATGGAAATTGTTGCCTTTTTTACATCTGTGGTTCTCTTAAGGTCATTCTTGGTCTCGTTACTTCAGAAATCACTACTTTTTTATGTCCACTGCCAGTGACACCAGAAGTAGCTCCGTCAGTATGTTCCCTCCTTCCCCACAAGCTCACCCGCTGAAGTATGGCAGGCGAATGCTGTTGTAACGTTCTCCACAGAAAACCTTTCTCCAAGGTCCCCACTCAACCTGCTCACCGTAGACTGACGCTCGCTGACCAACATCTGTCACCTTTGGCCCCTCATCAGCACCCCCTTTCCTGTCCCTGCTCGTCACACTTCCCTGCTCCTCCACTGGTTCTTCTTCTGCACCTTCCCATGGAGAGGCTGGTATCCCACGAGAGCTAAACAGTCACTTCCAGCCCAGCAATGTTCACAGCACCCACGCATCCATGTCTGACCGCAGAGAC
The DNA here is from genome assembly GCF_027475565.1 of Acinonyx jubatus. Classification (NCBI taxonomy): domain Eukaryota; kingdom Metazoa; phylum Chordata; class Mammalia; order Carnivora; family Felidae; genus Acinonyx; species Acinonyx jubatus. The sequence continues at coordinate 76,636,881 of NC_069380.1, forward strand.
AACTACATCTGCATTATAGTGAATTCTCTTCTCAGCGGCACGAGCTAGAGACCATCCTCACTGACGCAAACGTCCCAGCCTCGTTTTCCATCTCATCCCTGGGCACATCTCATTATTCATGTTGCACTAGCCCACGCTGTTTCCTCTGAACTGTAGGGAACTTCTTTGCATTTTATTTCTACTGAATTGCCAACATTTATTCGTGTGTTCCTTTTTTTTTTTTCAAATAGCCTTTATGCGATCCATTCGACACATCATGCAACGTGATGGGCCCCGTGCCTGCCCTCAAGGGGCTCAGACCCAGACAGGGAGAGACTGACAGAGAGCAATCAGTCTTCCAGTGCTGCGATGCACCCATGCGCGAACCAGGCAGAGGCCAGAAGGATAACCAAAACGTGCCTTAAATAAACATACAACTATAAGACAAGGTGTTCAGAACTCTAGAGAGGGAAGGGCTTTCCTGGTTCAGAGACCATGGAAAAGTTCAGCGTGGCCAGAGTCGAAGGCCAAGCAGTGGGAGAAAATGCTGTCAAAGTAGTTTTCTCTTGTTGCCCCCCCCACTTCCTCCCCAGCTACTCAGAAGTAAGATTCTGGTGGAAGCTTGCAGTTCAGAAGTGAGGACTACTTTTTACCAGCTGAGAAGGAGGCGAGCAACAGGGAGCCAGGAGGTATAGTGGGGTTTGTTACAAAGAGCAGAGGCCAGCCAGCCCGAAGAGGGACAGTGGGGGGTCCTCTGCTGCGTGTGGGCAAGGGAGCGGCCAGGGGCTGGGGCAGTGGGACGGAGACACATCTCTATGCTGCTTTTAAAGGTCCAACCCAAATATCACCTGTCATCTTAAACTTTCCCTTCCAGAAGAAAAATGGCATGCCACCGGTAGACCGGTGTGAGCTTTCCCCAATGGGGTATGGGTTCCCGCAGCCCCCACGGCACCTGCTCACAGACAGCACCATCACCCAGAAGATGCCTGCTGTTTACATGCGATTACAGTTGTTCTTTTTTTGTTGTTTTAATGTTGATTATTTATTTTTGAGAGATAGAGAGAGACAGAGCACAAGCCAGGGAGAGGCAGAGAGAGAGGGAGACACAGAGTCCGAAGCAGGCTCCAGGCTCCGAGCTGTCAGTACAGAGCGCGATGTGGGGCTTGAACTCATGGACTGTGAGATCATGACCTGAGCCGAAGTCGGAAGCTTAAACGACTGAGCCCCCCAGGCACCCCAGATTAGAGTTATCCTAATGGCTTGTCCGTGGTGGGAAGGAAGACATCTTTATGTATCTGCTAAAAAATGCTAAAAGTGTCTTCATCATATTGCTTTGTTTCTTCCTCAGGAACCTCCAGAAAAAGGTAGAAACACATCATTAATCACACTGAAGTCCTAAAGTAAGTGTTGACCACAGCATTCTGCCTAAGCCAGGAAGGCTTTTCAAAGTTAAAATAATACTCAGGGGAAATTTCTCAACTGCAAGAGTGTTCCAACAATTTTAGCAATCCCATTATATGCGTACACACAGAATCCTTACTTTCCTTCTCCCTCAAATCTAACCTACTGTGGCCTATGATCTAACCCGAATAATCTGTCCAGAGTGTAATACATTTATGGATAAGGGTTACTTTCTTTTTTTTTTAAATGTTTATTTATTTTTGAAAGAAAGAGAGCACAAACAGGGGAGGAGCAGAGAGAGAGGGAGACATAGAATCCGAACAGGCTCCAGGCTCCGAGCCGTCAGCACAGAGCCTGACGCGGGGCTCGAACTGAGGAACCACGAAATCATGACCTGAGCCAAAGTTGGACGCTTAACCAACTGAGCTCCCCGGGAGCCCCAGGATAAGGTTTTCCATCCTAAACAAATGGCCACGTACAGGCTGGAGAAGCCACGTGGCCGAGAGATCAGGCACAGGTGCAACAGAGGCCGGCGAGCAAGTTCCGTGTCCTTACCAGTTACATAACCCGGAGACCACTGGAAAAGCAAATTCCTGACAGCAAGCGAGGCCCGTGACCTGGAAAATGACACTGACAGCTGTCAAGAGGAAGGCCAGACACCCTGCGTGCTCCCTCTCTGGAAGCAAACACGGGGCGGGGGGCGCACGGGGGCGGAGCACAGCTCCCTGAGGCAGGCCTCTTGTCTGTGTGTGTATTTATACATCCACAAATCTACCTTTCAGGAGGATTCCAGTGGGCTCTGCCATCAGTATCAGAACGCTCGTTAGTGAAAATACCATCACTCACGACACGGCATACGTCTTCTTGGTCAACTTGGGTCTTTGGCGTAAGCCCTTCCAGGCCCAAACCCCTGCCGTTCGGAAGGAAAAGTGGCGTGAAACGTGTTCACAAATGACGGCACGTGTACTGAGCAAACGCCCTTGGTGAGTCCAGAACAATCAGTTGATTTGAAAAAAAAAAAAAAAAAAAAGCGCACGGACTGTTATTATTTGGACATTAACAGTTTAACCGAACTCTTGTTTGGCATTGTCTGCACAACACAAACATTTCTTAATTACCATTTTTGCCTCATTAAATAGTTGATTTGATATCATGTGGGCATTAGATATGCTGAGTGTACTGTGTCAGAAAAGAAATGTTTTTACTGCCCTTTGTCTGGTGGTTAGACCTCACTGGCAGCTGCCACTTAGTTTCCGGCAATAGACTCTTTGGTTAAATTTCTTTCTTTATTTTGAGAGAGAGAGAGAGCCAGCAAGGAAGGAGCAGAGAGAGAGGGAGAAAGAGAACCCCAAGCAGGCTCCATGCTCAACAGGGAGGCTGCCGCTGGGCTCAAGAGCACCAACTGTGAGATCATGACCTGTGCCGAAATCAAGAGTCCATGCTTAACGGACTGGGCCACACAGACGCCTCTCCGTCACTAGCCTTTTAAACGTGTGTTATTTTCACAGGATCCCAGTTTCTGTTTCCACTTTATGTGGCTCTTTCACTCCTGTCCCCCACCGGCCCCCAGGATCATCACATCTACTTACAGGGCATCGTATGACCTGTGTACGTGGTCATCTCTGAATCACTTACCCCCAGGCCCTGCCTGCCCTGCCCTGTCTCACGTCTCCCCTGACCTCCATCCCGCCTGGCCTGGCCTCACCTGGCTGCTCTTGCTATAGCCCCAGGAGGTGGAGATGCCCGCAGATTCTGCCTTCTCCACCCCGATGTGCGTGCGGACGCGTCTTCCTGCCCTCCCCACCCCGCCCTGCCCGAATAGCTCCTACTAATCAACAGAACAATACAGCACACAGCCCCTGATCCCTTGTTGCTGTGGCAAATGCAGTCATGCTGTCATTTCATCCTCACTGACACAAAGAAGCAGGTTCTGTTCTCTTCGTATAAAGAAAATGAGGTTTGCAGTGGTTTCCCAAGGTCACACAATAGAGACTAGGGAGCAAGGACAGCATCCATGCCTGGGCTGGGCTTGTGCACGATCTGCCTTTGGGACCACCTCACTGAATCCAACCCAGGTGCCTCCCCAACCCCCGAAAGCTCTTTCTGGCCCCACTGAGAATGTCAGGGCACCTTCTGTGGATGTACATTTGAAATCAGGTGGCAAACTTCTGTCTACCACCCCCTCACGCACCCAATCACAAATAATTAGAATACGCAGCCCTTGTCTTTGACTGTCAAGAGTTAGCTAATTGTGCTGAATATATCCTGGAAGTTTTTGCTACACATTTATCGTCAAAGTGCTTGAATCTGGTGAATACATCAGGCCATGTGATCAGGAGAAAGGACCAACTTAATTTGAGCTGTTGCCCACTCTGCCCTAAGATGTGTGCAATAGCTCAGGCCAGCCCTCGTCCTTGCACAGATCTTCATTATTATTACAAGGAAACAATACCGAAGGTCACTGTCTTGGTGCAAATCCAGCTGAGGTCAAGAACGTCAGTCATATACAGGGATTTAAAAATGGATTCACTTCCTCCACCCTCTTCTTGCCACTAATTGCAGGGGCTCTGGTACAGGAGAATGTCAGGACTTTCCTCCCAGGAAGGAAGATCCACCCACTATCAGATTTCTGGAAGCTCTAATTAGAAACTGTCAGCCTCGGGTAGAATTTCAGAGCCTGTGACGGGACGAGTGCACGGCCCCCATCCTGCGACCCTCCCTTCCCCAAAGCCACTTCACGGACTGTCACTTACTTCCTGGAAGAACACCCAGGCCTGATCAGAGGGGACTGCTATTTGTTCCTTCCCTCCCTTGAAAGTGTGCAATCACATGAAGTCATGTGAAGATCAAATGACCATTCCAGACCTCACGGCCTTGACAGCGCATGTGCATTAAAAACATTAGTTTTTTCCACCAAAAGTCACAAAGATGGAGTAGGATCCCGTGTCTCAAGATGAGATGGGCAGTTGGCATTCTGGGCATTATTGCTTGAAGATTCTCCCTTTAAAGAGCTTCAGATACTCAAGTGCAGAAGAGTGGAATGAAAAATCCAGGGCACCCTTAGCTTGGGCATAGTGGACAATACAAAAATATGTGAGTTATCTGGAAAATGTGAAACGATTCAAGGCTGGCCAGATGGGCTGAGGCTCCTTCATAGGGCTACTCTGCCCTCTGTCATGTCGACAAGACATTGTTATGACAGCATCGTTAAATGAGATTTATATGATCTTTATCTTTCAGAAATATTACTCTAGCTACAGTTTAGAGGAAGGATTAAAGGGAAGAAGATTTATATTTGGAATATCTACATATCTTAAACATAAGTGATATAAATATATATACCATTCTAATATATGTGTCAAATATGTACATGTATATACACCTATATGTGTATATCTCACATTCAAGTGCACACATACATGCACATTTAAAAAAAAAAATCATGCTTGTGTTTATTTGGGTTATAAGACTATAACTTAACTTTTTAAAAAATGTTTATTTATTTTGAGAGAGAAAGCACAAGTGGGGGAGGGGCAGAGAGAGACACAGAGAGACACAGAGAGAGAGAGAGAAAATTCCAAGCAAGCTCTATGCTGTCAGCACAGAGTCCAACTCAGGGCTCCATCTCATGAACCACAGGATCATGACCTGAGCAGAAATCATGAGTCAGATGCTCAACCAACTGAGCCACCCAGGCACCCCAAAATGATTTGACTTTTAAAGTCATGTAAATTGGGGCACCTCGGTGGCTCTGTTGGTTAAGTGTTCGACTTTGGCTCAGGTCATGATCTTGAGTTGCATGGGTCTGAGACCCGCACTGGTCTCTGTGCAAACAGTTCAGAGCCTGGAGTCTGCTTCGAATTCTGTGTCTCTGCCCCCTTCCTCTGCTCTTTCTCTCTGCCCCTCCCCTGCTCACATTCTGTCTCTCTCTCAAAAATAAATAAACATTTAAAAAACATTTAAATCATGTAAATTACTTTATTAGAGCAAAAAGGGGGGATAATAAAATATAAAAATGACAAAAAAATCCCTGTAGAATATGAAATATCTACCTGTTCAAACACCCTACAGATGATGAGACACTGCTCTAAGTGGACATATGTCTAGACAGAGTAAATTGGACTTCTGATGTCAGGGATGTATATGAACTGGTATAAACCTAACAGAGGAAAATACAGCAATATTTATCAAGATTCTTTAAAAGGCTAAGCATTCTATTTTATTGTTCCCTTCCTAAAATTGTGTTGTAGGAAAAATCAGACTTGGGTCAAAATTGCATACTCAATTATGTTAACAACAGTGTTACTTACAGTATTTGAAAAACCAAAACTAAACTGGATGTTCAACGAAAGGGGAACACTAAAATACTTCATGGCTAATTCACATAATAGAATATTATAGAGACATTAAAACGATTTCTTCCAAGAATATGTGAAGATGTCACAATAAACTGTCAAAGAAAAAAATACAAAACAACATAAAATATGATCAAAATATTGCTTAAAAGGTTTTTTTAATCATTTATTCCCTACTGCGTTTAATCATGTTATTCAGTCAACACAAGTCTGTGATTGTATGATCAAGGATTAAATGTGAAAGCTAAGATAATGAGAACAAAGAAAACAAAATAGTAGAGACCTCTGGTTCAGATGCCTTAATGAAGTTTGAACTGAATTTTCTAGAACACTTTGCATGTGTGGGTTTAGAGTGACCTCTTCTTATTTTGTAACCTTTTATGTGTGTTTCTGCCACAGTAAATGGTGAAAAATGCCCCCACACAGCAATGGCCTGACTATTTTTCTAAGTGGAATCATGAATTATCGAATTTCTTACTAACCAGGCCATGAACAATTACAGAACCCACAAAGTCCATTGTGTGTGTGTGTGTATGTGTGTGTGTATGTGTGTGTGTGTGTGTGTGTGTGTCAAAATGAAAAATAATCCTGGCTGGACTACTTTTGAAGCCGGTGACCTTCTTTGAAACACTCACAGAAGCGTAGGGTTTACACATTCAGCTTGCACTGGAGACAGCTTTCTCTTCCCCCGAGGAACCTGAAACACTAGAGGACATTCTTCAAGCGGGGTGATCAATTGCGCCCCAGCATGTGCCTGCGGGAAGGTGCAGAGTGCAGGGGACAAAAGGGGCACGTGGACAGCAAATCTCCAGGTGTGCAGTGCACAAAACATTCTAGAATGACCCATTCACTTCATCTAAATGTTTCCACAGCTCCGGAGACAACAGTGCCCTGTTCTACCTGGCCGTGCACCATGCCACATCCCGCTCGCTGACTTCTAGCAGGTGACCAACCTCTCTGAACGTCCGTTTCATCCGGCAGACCTCACCAGGCAGGTCAAAAAGGATTTAGCAGAGAACTGGAGTTTCATGCAGATTTTGTTCTCCTTTCTGGGAAGAACTTAAGGCAGCTTAGATGATGATTTACCTGACTTTCATCTCTGGCCGGCACACTTTATATACTCTGGGATCGCTCAGCTTCCTAGAGTTCTTTTAATGTTTTTTAATTCAAAGTGATATTTTTAGATCAACAATTTAATATTTCATTTTTCACAAGCTTGTCCATCTTTTCACATAAATAAATTGATAGTAACCAAAGACGCCTGTTTCAGACTATTTTATTTAAGAACTTTAGCCCTCGTTAGCTACAAATGGTGCTAGGCTAGGATTCTAGCTGTTTTCTTCTCTATCAATCACCCCTTAGGTATACCGAGTGCTTAGCATACAGTAATTGCTCAATAAATATTCGTGGAAGCAAAGACTGTCTACAGCAGAACCTGGGGCTGGGGGGTGGGTGGGGCTGAAGGTCGGTTGGAGTCGTGGTCCATCATAGACTGCAGCCGCTCAGAGCCAAGCATCCCCCTAGAGGGGCAGACTGTCCTGCAGGGCCTCGTGCCCTGACAGGTGCAAGCCCCACCCTCGGGGCCTCCACGGGGTCTCTGGCAGGTCCCTCCCTGACTGTGCCAGAGCCCCGTCACCGTGTGCTTCTCTCCTCAGCTGTCCTGCTTTTACCCGGCTTCTGTCCTCTGGCCCTGTGAGTTTTTATAGCACTGAACCACCAACCTCTGCGTGGAGAAGACAGCCCTTCACAGGGAAGCTGCAACCAGCTCCCTGTTCGTGAAATTTGCAGCGCACCTGACTTTAACTGAGAATCCGATCTGTCTTCAGGGCTCTGCACCGGGATATATTTGAGTCTAGCGATTATACACAGTTCCTTTTCTGAGAAGCAGGGACACATTGTTCGCTACTCCCCCACTGGATGGGCAGAGCACATCTGAAAGCAGTCCCCCAGCCGGGACACAGGGCGATGGTGGCTGCGGGAGGTCCTTCCAAGGAGACAGGTGCTCCCAGGAGCTCTAAGGGCTCAGCAGCAGGTCAAGAGGGGCCACTGCTGCCCGGCCAACCTCCTGCCATAACTTGCTGTCGGACTTTCACAGAGAGTAAAACTCTCCCTGAAAAAGCCTATAGTGACTGTGGTGACAAGCTTCTTTGGCACTGGAGTGCCCAGGACAACAATTTCCCAGTTTCTGGAGGGCTGTCCGGGCTCCTGCTCTGACACCAGCCCCACGCGTGTGCATGCGTGTGAGCACACGCGTGCAGGTATATAGCGTTGGCCAGTTTTTCGGGTTATCATGGGTTTTTTTTTTTTTGGAAGTACGTATTTGAAATAGTTTAGTTATAGATGAATAAGTATGTAAAGAATTGAGTTTTTAGGGGTGGCTGGGTGGTTCAGTCATTTAAGCGTCCAGCTTCGGCTCAGGTCATGATCTCACGGCTTGTGGGTTCGAGCCCCTGGTCGGGCTCTGTGCTGACAGCTCAGAGCCTGGAGCCTGCTTCGGATTCTGTGTCTCCCTCTCTCTCTGGACTTCCCCCCGCTCATGTTCTGTCTGTCTCTCCCTCTCTCAAAAATAAATAAACATCTAAAAATAATAATAAAGAATTGAGTTTTCAAACAGTCACTAGAAATAAAATTATCACCCTTGAATTATCTTTTCCTTAGTATCGGCTCTTGGCCCTACATTACTTCACAGAAGAACAGGATACACACATTGTATTCAAGGGATCAGCAACTCTACTGCAGGAAATGTGTTTTTCTACCAGCGAAATAAAGAAGTTGGCTAGGTCAAGGATCCAAAACCCTATTTATTTATTTACTTGTTTATTCATTCATTCATTTGTTCATTCATTCACTCATTCATTCTACTTACTCATGTATTCTACTTATATGTGTATATGTATGTGTGTGTAAGACTGGCCCGTGCCTACTTCAAATGAGATTATATGGACCATCTCTAATCCCTGGGGCTGAAATAAAACAGATACTGATTGGGTTGAGCTTGGGTTTGGGGGACAGGCTGCTGGGTATAGCCCCTCGCTCCCTCAAAGGCCCTGGGGTACATTCAGGAACCCACAGATCCAAGGAGAAAGGTTTGGGGAAGACACCACTCTTTTCCACAGTCTCAGTGTCCTGTTAATCTCTACACCTGATTATCACGTAGGCTCCTGTAGACATGAGGGAGAGCCAGGATGGCCCCCAGGGTGAGCGGGGTAGGCTGAGCCAGAGCAAATGCAGGAACAAAACGTCCATACCCCAGGGAGGCTCCACCTTGTGACCCTGCACTGTCCTGGCTGCTACTGTGCCGACGGGAGGCCATCCTCTCCAGGGAGCCCGAAGTGCTCCAGAGCCCCCTCTGTGTCTCCTGTCATCAGTCTCGACACTGCCTGTCCCAGAAGCATCGCCTATTTATAGATGCGAAGCCCGGGAAGCAGCAAAGGAGAGCAGTGGAAATGATGCAGTGGCCTCATTGACTCACTCCTCTCCAGAACCACCCAAAGAGTCGTGAGTCTGCTTCTATGACAGTGTGTCCTTGTCTCCTGCTGGAAACTGAAACCATACAGCACCCAAATGACCCCTGGCCATTTCACTGACAGATGGGGCTACCCAATGCACCTGACACCCCGAAAGGGACAATTTCAGGATGTGTTATGAGTCTGTAAATGTCTGTCCCAAACTTTCGAAAACTCCACATAGACTCAGATTCAATTAACATCGAACGAGCTGTCGTGTCCTAGCCTCGCGTAAACCCCCCTATGTGGCATTTATTCTTCTAAACCCCTAACAATTCCGTGATAGAGACAATGAATTATTGTCTCTGTGCTGGAGATAAAGGGGGGAAAAATGCAAAATGTGTTGTAAGAAGCCAAACATCAGCGTGGGGTTCCTGGCTGGCTCAGTCAGTGGAGCGTGTGACTCTTGATCTCAGGATCCTGAGTTCAAGCCCCACATTGGGCGTAGAGATTGCTTAAATGAATAAACTTAAAAAGAAGGAGGAGGAGGAGGAGAAGGAGGAGGGCAAGGAAGAGGAGAAGGAGCCACCAAACAACAGCCAATGTGACTGTGATGTCATCATCAGGATGGGATCGCCCACCGACCTCCTGCCCATGTGGGGTACCAGGGCCCCGCCCTCACCCCTCCTCAGCCAGGCCACCGTCTTCCCTCTCAGCCTCAGCACCGCAGGTACATGCTGTTCCTTCACACGGTTTTGAGCCCCGCTGAGCCTTCTCCAACACACTGCCAATCCGCCTCTGCCCCCCTGGGTGCTCAGCTCAAACGCTGCCGTCCCAGGAAGTCCCACAGTCTCTCAGCCCAAACCAGGCTTCATGCTCACGCTTCCTAGGGGCTCCCGTGACCTGCTTCTCCCAACAGTTCCTTCAAACGTGCAATCATTTCAATAAAGATGTGTTCATTTATTCAATATCCGCCACTCACACTGGACTATAGACTCTGCAAGGGCCAGACCCTGTCTGCCTTGTCCATTCTGCACATCTATTTAGTACAGGTCCCACTGAAGGTGCCATGCCAGTGCTTTTGGATAAAATAGTCTGAGACTTGTTACAAGGAGCACTTTTACTGGAGCCCAGCATGCCTTGCAATACACCGCTGGTGCAGAGATGGCTTCAAACAGTTTCAAAAGTCTAATTTACTTTTTTTATAAGTCTAAAATGAAATTATAGGGGCACCTGGGTGGCTCAGTCAGTAGAACGTCCGACTCTTGATCTCAGCTCAGGTCATGATTTCATGGTTTGAGATCGAGTCCCACGTCGGGCTCTGAACTGACAATCCAGAGCCTGCTTGAGGGATTCTCTCTCTCCCTCTCTCTCTGCCCCTCCCCGCTTGTGTGCTCTCTCTCACGTGCGCACGCTCTCTCTCTCCCTCTCTCTCTCATTCTCTGTCTTTCAAAATAAAAAAACTTAAAAAAATTAAATTATATTTAGGGCTAATTTTAATAACAGATACTCCTTTTTTCGTATTCGACTTCCCGTAGTTGATGCGAGGTATAAAAGGTAAGGTAAACATAAGCCGTGATGTAAGAATGCATGATTTCATTTTGACGTTCCCCCGACCTTTTAAAACCTACTTGGTGAAGAAACTTTCTTTGACGCTGATAAAGACCTCTAGCACAGGCCCTGTGTCGTTTATGCTTCTGCATCGTCCAGAGACAGGGCCAAGGTCATTTCACGTTGCAAAATAATCTCAATTCTGTAGTTACAATCTGTACGTTACATGTGCGATTCCAAACTCCAAAATTAACTCAGCACCGAGTCCTCCCATTTCCCACGCTCTGCCTGCAGAGGGGAAGGAGAACTGGGGTGTGCCTGCTGGGTTCCCAGAGAGGCTGCAGCGGGACCACAGCTGCCGCTCTTTACTGGGGACACTGGTAAAGCCTCTTCAAAGATTTCCTGCTGGCTCCTCTCTCTGTGCCTGTATCTATTATCTTGCGCAGGTGACTTGTATTCTGGGTGCTCACTTGTGATCTCCCTCAGCCTCTGGGATCCCAGACAAAGGCATCCTATGGGGATCTCCTGGACTCCTGAGTCAGGGGACCCACATCAACCCAACACAAGCCCTTGTCTCTACAGCCCACATCACTTGCATGAAAGGCACTTATGGATCCTTGCTCCAAAGACTTTGGCCAAAGGCTACTCCTGCGGCCACTCCCAGGACATCCCCTCAGCCATTTCTTCTCCATCTGGGCTGCCCAGGGCACATGAGCGCCAGGCAACACCCCCAACTTTCTTGGGCTCAGGCATAGGAGAACCACCAGATCTCTGAGCTTCTCAAGTGCCTCACAGCTCTCTGTGTGTGTTACAGACCCCCACGCCAATCCCAATGTGTTTATGGTCAGAAGTAGTAATTCCCCACCTACAGCCTTACTTCATATGGTGGGGGGGGGGGCGCTGTACCTTTTTGAACCTTTATTCTTCTCCTTGAACTTGCTAAGAGTCTGAGTCTCAGAAGCATGTCTGAGGCCACCTCCTGTGTGAGTGCACAGAGCAGGGGGCAGGCATGTCTGTGTCACCCTCAGTTGGCTGATTCCTGCCCATAGAGGAGCAACTCAGGAACCAGAAGGTGGAAGAAACCTATTCCAACATTTTGATCCACCTTGAAGGCAGGATGTGACACTAACACTCTAGTCCTCAACAATTCTAGACACATGGCATTTGTCAGAGCAGGGAGCAGTCCCAGGTGGTAGCAGAGAGGACTCAGGGAAGAGAACGAAGGCAGTGGGACTCCAGAGAAGTTGACATCTCTCTGCCCCGCATTCTTTCCATCCCGACCATAGCTTTGAGACACAGGTTCCGAAGACAGAACACTGTCAACAGCATCTCGGATCTTTCAGCATCTCAAATGCTCGCAGTTGGCAAATCGTGAAAACATGTGCACCTTCGCCTCGGTTGTCTCTTCTGGATTCTCTAGCTACCGAGGATGAAGGGATACTCGACACTTATCGACAAGCACGGATGTGGGCTGACATCTTCAATCTGGTGCCAAGTTTCTGAATAAAATAACACCTCTGCCTCTTTTCGACTAGCTCGTATTCGCAGACCTCAATCCTGAAGGTGTCTGAAGGCCCATCGTCTCCTATGCTGCCCCACTGAGACTTTCCTTCCTACTGCTGAGCAGGCCTTTACTCCCCAGGCTCATGAGTCTGGGGTAACTGGTGCCCTCTCCCCTAGGTTTTTCTGTGCATCTTCCTTCCTGATAAAAACAAAAACAAAACAAAAAAACCCTCCTCAGAGACAAATACTCTCTTTTTGTCATTTTTACTTCCTCAATATTATTAAAGGTAGGGAAGGAACATGATGAGGACGTTGAATATTAAAGTATTTTTTAAATGTATCAAAATTGACTACATAAGAAAAACAAGTGCTAGAATTCAAGCACAGAATGACAGCAGCTTGAAATAAAGAACAGTCTAATTTAAAAAAAAATGAACAACTGTATATTAGCTTGGATTCTTGATGGATGTGTGCAGATGAAGAATTTAGAAAGAAGGAAAAGATGTCACACTATATTGCTTTCCAAAGGCACATTCATATTGTAAGTGGGGATTAATGATAGATTGTATACATTACTCTAACCATGTCTCTATTCTGTTAGGACATGGAATATATATGATTTTTTTAAAGGGGAAAACTTAACTGAAGCTAAATTTTATTTCAGCAACATCCCTCTAAATCTTTAATGGGTTGGTGGATTTCTCTACACATGCCATATTCAAACCAAATAAAAGATAACAGCCCAGAGGGAAAAGGGATGATACATGAAGGCAAAGCACAGAGATGTAAGTGATGACATCATCCTGTTGATTCATGGAACCAGTCCAATGGAGCACCTGGGCTCTGCCACCTCTGTTCTGAGCTACTGGTTTTCAATGGCGACTGTGAGAAAGGGTTCCTCCCTCACCGACTTGCATTCTGGCTGGGGAGGAGCAGATAACGAACACGTGACCCACAAATATCACTGCCAGTGGTGCCAGGAAGAACAGACAATAGGCTGATGTATAGGAATGCAACAGGACAAGGGTGTCAAGGCTGGGCATGGTGTGGTGGGTGGTGAAGGATGGCTTCTTTGAAGGAGTGGTGTTTGATCTAAGAATTTATGTGAGGACCTGGGGAGGTCTACGGTCTGTCCTGAGGTTTCAGGGTAAGAGTAAGCCTAGTATGTAGGAGACACAGCAAGAGGGACAGTGGGAAGGGGTATGGAGTGGGGAGAGTGGTAAAGAGTAGCAGACAGGGTGGGAGGGCTGCAAGGGCCCTCCCTGCAGGTGAGGGTTTTGTTTTAACCATGATGGGGCCACAGGAGTGGATCTAGGTAGGGATGTATTCACAAAGTTTGCTGGGATTGTTGTGTGTAAGATCATAATAATGAAAGCACGACCAACATGGTGGCCTTGAAGAGTTCCAGATGGGTTGCATCAAAGGCTGGGACAGGAGTGCAGGCATAAAGAAGATGAGAAGTTTTGAGCCTATGGCTGCTTGACTCAGAGCAAGTGACAAACAAATGAGAGGTATGAATTTTCCCCAAGGATCGCAAGCACTTATACTACGTATCATAAATACATCCTACAACCATGTGAGGTTTGAACGTCTATAAAATACACTCACCCCGTTTGTCCCCCATGACCACCCCACGAAGGAAGTCATGTTGTCCCCATTTCTCTGCTCCCCCCCGCAGTCTGTCCCATGATTACTCCAACTCCCCTTGTCTTAACAATAGTTTTAATAATTTTATAAGGAAAAGCATCTAACCAATTTTGTAGTCTCAGAATATCAAATATATGAGACTTCAAGTAATTATGAATTCAGTAATGATAACTTTAAGCATTTAATAATATTTTTCTTTAAAGTTTGAGAAATTACAAAAGTCAGCCTATGGATACGGGTGATCAAAACACCTTCTCTTCCCTGTACTTCCATATTTCATTCACTACTGCCATCTCTATTGAGGGCAAATGATCATAGGTATTTCAGATTCCTTATTCTTGGGATTTACATGTGTGGATAACTAAGGACTAATATTACTTTATTTAAATCTGTAACCCTTGCTCACTTGGTCTCTACCCCATGGCCCAGCTCTCGTGTTTTACATTACCTGTACACCATTTAACACTCAAACATCATTCCACTTGACTCAAAGAAGCAAGTAATTTTCTGAGGTTAACCAGAACATTTTCATTTATTTGGCTTCTCTTTTACAACCAGTTACCAATTAGGTTCAGTTCAACATTATTTAAAGACTGTGACTCTTCCCAGAGTATCACCAAGAAACCATGCATTTCCTAGGGGCACTTGTACCCCAATGTTTATAGCAGCACTCTCAACAATAGCCAAATTATGGAAAGAGCCTAAATGTCCATCAACTGATGAATGGATAAAGAAATTGTGGTTTATATACACAATGGAGTACTACAGGGCAATGAGAAAGAACGAAATATGGCCCTTTGTAGCAACATGGATGGAACTGGAGAGTGTGATGCTAAGTGAAATAAGCCATACAGAGAAAGACAGATACCATATGGTTTCATTCTTATGTGGATCCTGAGAAACTTAACAGAAACCCATGGGGGAGGGGAAGGAAAAAAAAGAAAAAAAAGAGGTTAGAGTGGGAGAGAGCCAAAGCATAAGAGACTCTTAAAAACTGAGAACAAACTGAGGGGTGATGGGGGTGGGAGGGAGGGGAGGGTGGGTGATGGGTATTGAGGAGGGCACCTTTTAGGATGAGCACTGGGTGTTGTATGGAAACCAATTTGACAATAAATTTCATATATTGAAAAAAAAAAGAAACCATGCATTTGGATTCTAAATATTGGTCACAAAATGAGGTGGGGGTGAATTATAATATGTCTTATATGTTCTCAATATAACTGAGCATAGTAATTTCATCTCCTTAAAAAAGTAAGTCGTCTAGAGCCACGCTGTCCAATACTGTAACGCTAGCGACGTGTAGCTATTTTATATTTGCAGATAAAATACTTGGTAAAAGTATGTCTCCATGCCATTATATTGAAAATGTATTTGTTGTTTGTCTAAAACTAAAATTGAACTAGATATCCTCTATTTTTATTTGCTAAGTCTGGCCACCGTAGGCTATTAAAATAAAAATACTTAAAATTAAATATAATTAGAAATTCCAGGTAGCCAATTGCACTAGCCATATGTCAAGTGCCGAACAGCCACATGGAGCGTGTGGTCCTGCAGACCCGGGCCAGCTCCGTCTCTGCAGAGAGGACTATTGGATAGCACTGGGAAGAATGCCTGAAATCTCCAAACCAAACATTAAGAAATATAATGCTAAAAATAATGATCTTCATCTAAAGACCTCTCATGCAGCGTTTTAACATTTCTAAATAAAATATACTAATACGATAATTCTCAACACTATAACAATGGCTCACAATTCTGGATTGCTTTGTATGTGCAGATTCTGTGCTAAGCATCGTCACCACATTCTCACGTCACTGTCATTACAATGTGATGCTATGGGCTTTCTGATAGTAACGGTGATCTTATGGCCATGAAAACCAAGGCCCGGGGCCACTCATTCACTCCCCAGGGGCTGCTGCGACGTCATGCGCCAAGCACCTGCGCCATAACCACTCTTGCCCCTTGACGTTACCGAGAAGTTGCAAACCTTTTGCACGAGGGTAAGGTGGGACTTTGTCCCAAATACTGGAAAGCTCAACAGTAGTAAATTTCAATTATGTGCCATCTCAGTTCACTTCAGTGAGCGGCAAATAATCACAGAAAGACCAGCATTGGGAAAAGATGGAACTCTGTTTGGAACAGTATAAAATGCCTCAGACATGCACGGCAGAGCTCCGGGCAATTGTTTTTTAGAACTTAAAGGGGGAAAAATGATAACAGATGACAGTTCTAAGGGGCCTATTCAAATCAAATGCAACCGGACTCCTATTTTTTTTTTTTCTGCATCAGAAAGATTTTTTGGGGGAAAACCGAGGGGTGGTGTCAAAGGCAGCATTTCTCAGTGTCATTGTACAGCTCTTCTCCAGGCTACCTTGGCCCCGAGGGCCAAGGACCTGCTGGCTGACAACTCGAGGAATCTGCTCAGAGAATTCAGAGGTCACCGACAGAGGCTGGCGGAAAGTCTGGTGGCATAACTGCATTATCTAATGAAAATGTCACCAAAGCAAGGCAGACGAGGATCTCCAGGTGGAGGTCGTTGGTGAGGGTAACGGTAAGGAGGAGAAGCAGGGAGACACTCCAACATGGAGCAGAAGGACACAGTGACACAGAACACAAAGACCTGGCCCGAAAAGCCGAGCATTTTGTTCCGTCATTGGACTGGGCAGGAAAGGTTGATCAGACAGCTAACTGCCCTGGGAATGCTGTCTCTGTAGTCCCCTTGAAAGATCCAGAGAGAAGTCGCCTTGCCAACAATCACAGAGATGCTGGATGTCTGCAAGTGCTCTCCAGGGGTCAGACTTTCAATTCCCCCTCCCCGGCCCCAGCTGTGCTGTCTCACCTTTCCTTGGGCCTCTCAGCCTTGACCTAACCAGTCCCCTCCTGCTGTCTGGCCTTGTCTTTCTCCTTTCTCTTCCCTCCCCTTACTGCGTCCTACTGCTAAATTTTTTTATGATGACAATATTTTATAACTGATATAATTCGTAACCTCTGACTATCCTTTGTTGTAGGATCCCAGTAAATAAACGGGAGTTGAATTTTTATAGCAGCTTTCTGATACATGAGATTAAAACTATCCTAATGAGGGGTGCCTGGGTGGCTCCATCGGTTGAGCGTTCGACTTTGGCTCAGGTCATGATCTTGGGGTTCGTGGGTTCAAGCCCCACGTCAGGCTCTGTGCTGACAGCTCAGAGCCTGAGGCCTGCTTTGGATTCTGTGTCTCCCTCTCTCTCTGCCCCTTCCTGGCTCCCTCTCTCTCTCAAAAATAAATAAACATTAAAAAATTTAAAAAGAAAAACCATCCTCATGATAAGTTGGCAATTAAAAGGAACATCCCTCAGTCCTACGGCCCTCTGCAGAAAGGAATTTCAAGGGATGGTCATTTCAGCCTAAACTGGAACTCTAAGGATAATAATACTGAAAGATTTAGTTTAAAAAATACCAGGCACCAAAGAGTCAAGCCACATATTTTCAAAAAATGGCTTTACTTAGGGGGATTTTTACATTCCCCACACAAATCTGGGAATGCAATGGCAATGGAAAGAAACATACCTTTTCTTTCCAAAAAGTGTTCAGATTCTCGATATGTGTAAGTGGATAAGTCATGGTAAGTGTGAAAACATTCCACTCCTGTCTCTTAACTAGATTTGATTTATTTGCCTCCATTTCCTTTATCAAATTGAAGACACCATCATAGGTCACATCTTGAATGGTATTCTATGTTATCATTTAAGTGATTAAACAATATAGCTCCCTGTAGATATAACTAAATCTCAACTTGCAATCTTTCTGAAGCAATTATTACCTAATATAGCATTTGAGTATGTACAAGGAAGTGAAAAAAAACATGCAAAGACAAGTTTAGGGAAGGAATGACACATTTTGCAGTTAAGTGTTAGAAAACTTAGTACTCGTAGCAAAGCTTAGAAGTTAATCTTCCTGTCCAGATTTTACAGATGAAGCATGGGAGCGTAGCGGGGTTGAAGGAATTGCTTCAGAGAACAAAGAAGAAACTGAACTGAGATTCAAATTCAGTTCTGCTGTGTTCCCAAGTCCTTGCTTGGCGGGTTCTACTATGCTTTGAAGCTTAATGCCATCAAAGCGTCCAATGAGACTGCTCCCGGTACAAGAACAGATATGGTGAGCCACCAAAAGGGGAAAAAATGTAAATTGGGGAACATCATATTCTTAATATGCAGTTCACAGGTTCAACAGCATCTGAAAGTTTCCAGGGCTTGACTTCTCCTGGGAGAACTCAATGTAGGACATTCGGAATGACAGCTTTTAGGTTTATTTCTTCTGACAAGTTGAAGTGGTTATTGCATTGTCTCCTGGGGAATTAGTGATTTGAACTGAAGAAACCATTCAAAATTAAGATATTTTGATTAAGTGGAACAGATCAACTGTTTACATTGAGAGTGCTCATCTTAATATCTCAGAAAAAAAAAAAAGACTAAACGGTGGGTAATGGGACTATTGCAGATAAAAGTAGTAGTGGGGAGTGGGTTGAACATCCACCTCTTGATTTTGGCTCAGGTCATGATCTCACGGTGAGTTCGAACTTGGGATCTTTCTCCCCCTCTCTCTCCAACCCTTCCCTGCTCACACACTCACACACACTCACTCTCTCAAAATAAATTAATAAACTTAAAAAAAAATAAAGTAGTAGTGGGGAAAACCCCTTCCAGTCTAGTTCAATACATCTGGTCGGAACAAAGACTTTGAAGGCACAGTGGAGGACAGATGACTGATGACACTGAGAGTGGCATCTTAACCAAAGGGTCCAATGCTGCGGTGGAGAGGATGGAGAAGCAATGACAGGGAGAAGCTTAATTATTTGTACTATAAACGCTTGTGGATAACTTCTAACAGTCACAAAGAAGGTATACAACAAAACAAGAGTACGATAAGAATGTAGGTTACTCATGCATTCTTGCAGAGATTTGGAAAATCCATTTAGTTTTATGTAAATCTGAGCTAACAATTCATGACCAGTTATGGATTGAATAGTATTCCCCCAGAATTCACGTACTGAATTTCTAACCCCAAATACCTCAGAATGTACCTCTAGGTAGAAAGAGATCACTGCAAATGCAATTAATTCAGTTCAGATGAGATCATTAGGGGGGCAGCCCTGATCCAATGTGACTGGCATCCTTATCATAAAAAGGGGAAATTTGGACACAGACACACCCAGGGAGAATGCCATGGGAAGATGAAAGCAGAGATCAGGGTGATCTGGGGAGGCCAAAGAACGCCAAAGATCGCCAACAAGCACTAGAAGCCGAGGGAGTGGCTTGGAAGGGATTCTCCCTCACCACCCTCTGAAGGAATTGACATCTTGGTGTTGGACTTCCAGGCTCCAGACTGTGAGGCAGTTTCTGTTATGTGAGCCACCTGGTAGTACTTAGCTCTGGCCACCCTAGCAGGCCAATAAAGTGTCCAAGGATGCATTCTTCATCTGGTTTTCTATACAGACTGCATCAGATCATGAAAGTGTGACCCACGCACACTTTGCATTTGATGTTAGAATCCAACTAAAACAAAAAGGTCATCTTCTGTCTCACATGAATCAGAGTTTTGTTTTTCTTAATAATACAACCTTTCAAACTAAAATATATTCAGAAGCAAATTAATAATTGAATATTGAAAAAGGCAAGCATCTGAAATTCATTTATACCGCACAATGTATTCTCAAGTATTACATATGAATGTTGTGCTTCTTTGGATGGTTTGTGATGGATTCCACCAATGTGAAAACAAAAAAGATATATGAATAAAACAAACATAGGCAGAATCTGAACAAGATTGGGTAAAAAAAATGTATGTTTCTTAAAAACAAAAATTAAACCACAATACTCTAAACCCTCCATTATAGTGTGGATGAGATGAGAATAAGCTGATGGCATATCTTTTTCACATTCCCCTATAAGCATATTATTTTAGCACACTATACATGCTTAATAAGTATTTCTCCTGTCTGCAAATGAGCGTACCATGACTTCAACCATAATTATTCATACAAAAAAAGAGACAAATAGAGATGTATTGAGACTCATAGATAATTCACATTACTTAAAATCATTCACCTGATGATCCTAACATATAAGAGAGTCACAGATAAAAACTTTAATGCATGCCTCCTCGAATGAGACCCTAGTGAGAAAGGGTGGTCATCGACGCCAATTTTCTGCTACCTTCCTGTGATCCACACCCAAGGGGGTTCCTGAACTTATTACACATAATATGTAATGATAATTTTTCCAAGTATTATTATCTTATAAAAAAAACAAATTTGGTAATGTGTTGGGTACCACATTTTGATACAAATATGAAATGGAGGCAAACACAAACTTTTTTCATTTAATCTCAATTTTCTTGAGAAATCAAATCTAAATTAGTTTTGTATTATGCAAATCAGGCCCAGTTTGAAGTAATCTAGAAATTACTTTAATTCTGGCTATTGATGGCTTTAAAGAGTTACACTTGCTACTAAAGAAACCCAGACTACATGATTCTTAGTAGCTTCTTTTGGGACTGCCATCAAAATCAATTAAAAAATGTGATAAATCAAAAGTCAAACTACCCATTATGAGTAAAAATTTTCTCACAAACCTCAACAAAAAACCATACAGGTGACATATTTGAACAAAGATTCTTTATTTGATATATATTTACGGCTATGCCAAACCAATGAGTCCACTTAAGAGATGCATGGCTAGAAATCTACCAATTCACTATGCACCCAAATAACTAAAAGACAATAGCAGTCCTTATATGAATATTAATAAAAAATATATTTCTAGAGTAAATAAAAGAAACATTTTTCAGAGACAGGTGCATGGGAATCACCATTATTTTATATGTGAGTCAAATCTCTTTTAGAAACTCATTTTTCTTCTTTTTCTTTATAACTGGGGCAAAAGGGTAAAAGGCTGTACCCAGTTCCTCAGCTAAATAATTATTCATTTCTGAATACTTTCTGCCATGTTCTACGTGCCACTGACTCTGATCATCTGACGGGAACAGAATGTTTCTCAGGGAAAAAGATGTCATAACTGGACACACTGCATATAAAGATTTTGGTTTTGGAAATGCTAAAATGTGAGTCTCAGACACAAGAGCCACAGTCTCTTCTAAGTACTGCACTAGTTGTTTCCTACAGTTATTTCATGGACCCTTGCAAGACCTCCTGTGGTGAAAATCACACTTATTTACAGATGAGGAAACTAAGAAGGAGAATGATCAGATTACACACGTAAGATCACAGAAGGAGAGATAACGTGGCCAAGCACTTTATCACACCATTGGATTTCTCTGCTATCACACCGTTGGATTTCTCTGCTATCACACCGTCTGATTTCTCTGCGCATCGCCATTAAAAGACAGAACTACATAGAGAAAGGCTTGTGCTGCAGGCAGAGTTACTCTATGTAATAACCCGCAGCCGGGAGCAGTGCTAGTTAAAAACACGGACAGGGTGTTTTCAAACAGATGTTGAAGCAAGAAGGCACTGGGAGATGCTGGAGTTAACTTCTCAAATCCTAGGAACTCAGGAATTGAACTTCTCAGCCTCATTCCTCGTTTTAAAATCAGCTGGCAAGTTACTCTTCACTTCTGCCTGCTCCAACACTCCTTACGTTTCTACCTACTTTATGAATTCACTCTTTTCCGGCTCTCCATTTCATTTTTAATTTGATGATTTGAGAAGTTAAGGGAAGTATGACTTCCAGTCTCTATCTATCTATCTATCTATCTATCTATCTATCTATCTATCTATCTTCTATCTACCTGTCTATCATCGATTTATCATTCATCTGTCAATCTATGTATCATCTATCTATCTATCTATCTATCTATCTATCTATCATCTATCTCACTGAAAAGTCAAAATCAATTGTGAAGCAATGACTAGTTTGCATGAGAATGAATTCCTGAGAATTCTGATACATTTAATTTCCTTTCATGGGCGAGGAGAGGGGAGATCACTGGAGATTGAGACCTGCCAACAAGCTGCTTAGGTACCACCAAATTACTAATTATTTAATTGTATTTGTGGCACATTTTCTTAATTTTTGCAATTTTCTTACTCAGATTCTAATTATATCTGAATATTCCCTATTTCTTCAGCAAAAAAAATAAAAGCTATACAATTAAACTTTATTTTAAAATAGAGTTATTTTTCCTCCTCTGCAAATTCTCCGCTTCCATGGCATTATTCTAGAATTGGTTCTGGTTATAGATCACAGCTCCCCAGCTAACTTGAACTTCAGGAAACTCCTTACCTTCCAAGCCTGTGTTCTCATGTCTGACACAGGACCAATAGAATCTACCTTTAGGATGAAGAGAAATGAAAATACAAAAGCACCCCCCATACATCTAAAAGTCAGAGAAACATAAGTGTGTTCTAGGAGAGTTGGCAAGAAAGAGCCACCGTGAATCTGGGTGTGTAAGTAAGGTTACAACACTTTTTATACCATAACTTCAGCTTTGTAGGACGATAGGCATCTATCTGGAACAAACAGGTAAGAAAAGCACAACTGGCCATAAACTACGGTAAAGGCACACATTGACCAATTCAACTAGCCAAAAGTCTCTTTGAAAGCAAATCGTACTGTACTATTTACTGCAGCAGAGAGACAGTAAGTGTATCCATACATACTTGGAATCACTGATTAACACTGTGTTAATGTGGACAGTATGGAATTTGGGGGTCAGATAGATTTGATTTAAATTATACTTCTTTCAGGGCACCTGGGTGGCTCAGTCGGTTAAGCGCTTGACTTCGACCCAGGTCATGATCTCATGGTTGGTGGGTTTGAGCCCCGCGTCGGGCTCTGTGCTGGCAGCACAGAGACTGCTTCTGCTTTGGATCCTCTGCGTCCCTCTCACTGCCCCTCCTCTGCTCACTTTCTCTCTCTTTCTCTCTCTCAAAAATAAATAAACATTAATTTTTTTTTAATTATACTTCTTTCATTTACTCTCTCAATGACATTAGCAAACTTACTAAATTTTCATGACTTTCCATCCCATTCCGTAAAAGTAAGGATATGAGTAGCAGCTACTGTAATTTATACAGGCAACAGAAAATTTAAAATATCAATTTCCATTACAAAGCTTATTATGACAAGTGTCTCCTATCCACCCTTCTGACTCACTAGTCTTGCTTCTCAGAAGCAATCATTACCATTTGAGTTGTTTCTTTTAGCATTTAAAGTTATATTTCTTTTAAAAAGAACTCTTAAAAAATTAACTCTCGAATTATACGTTTTAGAAATTCTCTACTTATTTTCCATTATAGTGGGTGGCTATTCTGTCCTTTCAAGCAATATCTTAGTTAAATTAATCATTAGCTTACATGTTTTGTGACTATTTAAATATTGTTCCCTGTTGGGGTGCCTGGGTGGCTCAGTATGGTAGGCATCCGACTCTTGATTTCGTCTCAGGTTATGAATCTCATTTTCATGAGTTTGAGTCCCACGTTGGGCTCCAAGCTGGCAACATGGAACCTGCTTTGGATTCTCTCTCTCTCTCTCTGCCCCTCCCCCACTAGCACTCGTTCTCTTCTCTCTCTGTCCCAAAATAAATAAACTTAATAAGTGAATGAATGAATGAATGAATGAATGAATAATGCTGGGCCCAAACATTGTAATATGTGTTTATTCTTTGCATAAATTGTTTCTTAAGGTTAACAAATGGATGGTATCTCTTCATTTGCCTAATTGTTTTTTAACATATCCATTGTGAACATTTCCCAAAGATTTCTATAAAAAAATCCTACCAATCTAACCCACTTATGTTCAAATGCACCTGGGAATCCGTACCTTTTCCTCTCTTTTTTTCTCTGGAGTCCTTCACCCTGGAACTTCTCCAGATCTGTCCCATAGGTATGCCCTCTCTCCTTTCTTCTCCATTAAAAACCCTGTTTCCTCGAGTTCCTGCTTTTTCTTTTCCTATTCGTATCCTATTCTTACCCATAGGCAGCAGTGTTTACCTTGAGTCAGCTGAACTTTGAAGGGTTCCCAAATTTTCACATCACTAGTGCTTTGGTTTTGGGTTATTGGTTTATCAGAGGAAACAGTTTGAAATCTCCAGCTTTGGGGATATATGCATGGCCACAGACACTTTCAGGTAAAAGTACATGAAGACAGAGGATCCCACCTTTAAGTGTGTAGAACGCCATACACCCATTGTGTTTTTATTTCTACACTTTAATCTAGAATTGATGTGTCCTGAGTCTCAGTTTCTCTGGCTCACTTACTCCAGAGAACAAGTGGGGGTGGCCGGGGGGAGGGGTTGGTGGGGGGAGGGAAGGAGAGGAAGAATGTCCCCTAGATGTCTAGGTCCCTACCTAGTTAATGTGCAAATAGACTTTCAACCAGTCTTCCTATGATCAGTCCCATGCCTGGCCTATAGAACTCAATGGAAGTTTGTTCTTCCATGTTCTGACCTTCTTGTGTACCTGATGGACCTGTCTTTAAAGACATTCTCTCATTTAAACTTTATATCACCCATATGAAAGAGATACACATATTAATCTCTTCTATAGACCAGGCAAGAGGTATTCCTGAGGTCAAGACACCATAAAATGCTAGTGATGAGACCCAGACCCAGTTTCATCCAACTAGAATGCTTATGCTACACAATATATATTATATTATATGGGTAAATGTGTATATATATTTACAGTTGTAATCCAAATTGGGCCATGTTTGTACAGTGACATATAAAGTATAAAACAACACAGAATTTGGCAATGATCACAATAAGAGTGTTATCAAACATAAGCAAAACATCAGCTTGGAAAGAGAGCGAGAAAGTAATATAATTGTCCTTAAAATGGATTCCAAAGCCAAGGCTTGGAATTACAAAACAAAATAAAACAAAACAAAGCAAAACAAAACAAAACACAAAAAAAAACCCAACTTGAATTAGCTAGCACCCTCTGCTGAGGACAAATGAAAACAATGATACCACCTTTCAGCATAAGAAAACAGAAACAGATGCTTTAATGATAAAGCTTACATAAACTTGGGAGTTTGCTTTTATTATTATTTTTTTCCACTGAGAACTTATATTTGGGAATAGATTTGCAGCGGTGAGAAGGGGGTTGGCAAGTGATTTTTCCAGCCGATAGATACTGCGGATATGGAGGGGGGATTGTTTAGTGCTACAGGGGCCGTAACTCTGAAGGAGCCACCAAAAGCTGAACTTAACAGGGAGCCTGAGTTTTAACTCCAGCGACACCAATGACTATAACATAGACATCTGGGATAATGACAAGTTATTCAGTGTAAGGACACATTCCCAACATCCTGCTAAACTGTAGAGAAAGAGAAAGCTTTATGTCTGCAGTATTCTGAAACATTAAGATTTAATCTTCACTGGCAATAAAATGCCTGAAAAATGCTTCCTCTGGATTCTCTGTGCAGGAGGGAAAGTCAAATTATTAATCAAAAATGTAGCCAGAACTCTGTTCCCTTCCAGACAGAATGAATTTCTTTTTTCATCCTGCATTTCCTTTGCTATGAATACGTGATGTGCAGAAGGTAAGGGCAACAGCTCTGCAAGACAGATCAGGATCATGTAGGCAGTTACTTCATTAAGCCTGATAAGGATTCGTGTTATACTGAGATTTCACAGATGTGTCCCTTCGAATAGATGAGTTTCATCCTGAAGATTTCATTCTCCTATTTATTTCATTATGGCTATTTGCCCCACTCCCCACAAGATCTGTTCTCAGTGCAGATTTAAATTTAGCATTGAATGCAATCCATTTCATCTGGTAACCTGAAAGCAAGATTGCTCCTGAGCAAAATAGTGTCATCCCCAAAAAACCAAAAGGATAGATTTTTTAAACAGAGAGAATATAATCCCTGCCCCCACTCACATGGGGGCAGGCTACAGTCAACCGAGTAGAATGAGTGTTTGTCCTCAGGCTGGTTCAATGACTGGATATACTGACGGTCTCCAATTCTTTGACCTTAAAACGTCCTATCTTCCAACCCAAAATATCAACAAGAAATGTTTCTCTCTTAGCAGTTTTCACGTCATTAGTAGTTTAATGCAATTGCTTAGTTCTTTAAAGAACATGGGGATAGAATTTTGTCCTCAAGCTTTTAGAATAAGTGCATTCATATGAATATTGTTTCGCTTGGCCATTCAGGTAGGCTGAAGTAAATCTAATAATCTGGCAAAATTTAATTTCCTTGCTTTCTTGAGTCATAAAAATGATGCATCCGATGTCAGTGATAAAGAGCTTTAACCAGGTTTGATGTCAAATAAGGCTTTTTCATTATTTGTAGTTGCTTCATTTCAGAATCTCCTTTCGACATTTCAAAAAAAAACCCACCTCATTTGTCAGAACCCAGTTTTCAGATCCAAATTGAAAGTTTCAGACGCCCCCTTTCCCCTCCAGCACCAAGGCCCGGACAGGACATAGGGCTCCAGCTCTGCCAACGGCCAGCACTCACCACCACCCCCCTCCCTTGGAAAGCTGATGATGCAGGAAGGAACTGCACAGAACAGGTTGTGGTGAGGGTTTCCAGGGGAAGCAGTGTCCACTGTCCCGCAGATCGTCATGGTGATGTCCTCATCTGACAAGATAGTTAGAGGTCAGACTGCATTGTCGCCAGCTGCATAGCTTTCAAGCCGGGTTAGCTGGCTTTCCTAGAGTTTCCATGAGCCACCTAATAGCCTTAAGTGCAATTTATTTTTATGCCTAAATTAGTCATACAATTGGCCAATGTCCTTTGCTTGCAAAGAAGAACTCTGACTGATACTGTGTTTTCTATTTGCTCTAATTCTTCGGCTTTGGGATTTCTATCTAGACCAGGATGATACACAATATCCCCTGATTTGGAAATGGATGTTATTCTAATACAAGAATTTTAATCTCCCTCAAACGCTTTTGTATGGGTAGGTGTGCTTTCTGGATGGTGGCAACAAAAGGATGAATGAAATCAATTTGCTGCCATCTAGAAAATGCTCATATCAATGTTTTATATCAAGATAATGATGGGTACCTTTGAAAGCCATGATAAAATTTGCTTCCGGGGAGTAGTCTACCCTTGGGTAAAAATATATTGCTTTCATTTTTTTTCCATTACATCAGGAATCAGTGTAATCTTGTTGTGGAAAAAGAGCAATTTTTATTTGAGCCTATAACTACCCCTTAACATTGTCTTCCTTTTCGGCTGAAAGTCTATTTTATGGATACTCTCCAGTTACTTTTACCTGATCTCCCAAAACAGCCTCCCCCTTAACACACGTGCAGTCGAGGAAGGGTGCTGGCGATAGGAGACACCATCCATATGAGCTGTGGAAGCCAGGGAATGACAGCTAAGTCACAGTCCTCATCCTCAAGAATCTTACAGTACAATCTTAAGGGTAAGATTAGTATTAAACAATAGAAATAATAAAAAAAAAAGAAAGTAAAAAAGCTTTCACTGGCACCTGGGTGGCTCAGTCAGTTAAGTGCCCGACTTTTGATTTCAGCTCAGGTCATGATCTCACGGTTCGTGGGACTGAGCCCCACATCGGGCTCTGCACTGCCCCAACAGAGCCTGCTTGGGATTCTCTCTCTTCCTCTCTCTTTGCCCCTCCCCCTCTAGCTCTGTCTCTCTCTCTCAAAATAAATAAATGTTAAAATAAAAAAAAGCTTCCGTTATCTTAAGAGACATATGTCAAGGATCACTGTGGTTTAACGACAGAATTCGTTTCTTTTGGAGGCTCAGAGAAAGAATCATGAAGAATATGACTCTAGACAAAGAGTCTGATCAGAATTTGATATTGTTGGCACAATTTCAGCCCACAAACATAACCCAACAACTCCACCACCAGCCAATTATTTGATAACCCTTTTCTTCCTCGTTGTACAAGTTTCCATTTTAAAAATACAACGTATTTATGAATAATTAACACATTTATATATATCAGAGGTAGATAACAAGCAGAGCTTTGGGGGCAACATGAAAATAAACCGTGTACAAAAAAAAAAACAAAGAATAACAACAAGAATACCATCCATGATACTTTAAAAAGAAAAATGGCTAAACCAAAGCTCAAAAAGCCCTGTTAACACTTGAGATGATCTGTTTCAGCTTTACTGAAAGAAAGGTCTCTCATTGTTTTATGGAATATTAAAAATAAAGTAATGTAGAGTCTACAAATACCACTTCCAGGAACTCAGTTTCACTTATATTTGGACTAGGATGTGAACAAAATTCCATCAAGACATAC